>NW_027180277.1:0-17500 GCF_036669925.1 Montipora capricornis | reverse complement strand
CTTAGCGGCACTTTTGGAAGAAAAAATTATTGACATTAATTAAAAATGACATCCTCGCAGTTAGAGATGTCGTAGTCTAGTGGTTAAGTGAAGGGGTTATTAATTACACGTTCCCAGGTTCGAGTCCTGCGAGTCCAGACATTAGGGTTCTGCTTTTAAAAGCATTATGTTCATTTCCCATGATCCCTATCAAGCTTTCAGTGTCCTTTCTTCATTACTGGGTTGCCAACCCAGTCGGAATCTGTCTTTAATTTCGTCTTTTTTTTATTTTTCGTTTTCTTTTTATTTTTATTTTTTTCCGTGTCGGTAAAAGTCTTGCCTGTCACTCCCCTGCTAAGTGGTGTCTTTGTGCATAGAGCCTTCTACGCGTATTTTTTTAGGATCGAGAGGGTAGTGGGAAATGCGTAGATTTCTCTGGTGGACACAGTAGAACGATTAACTTAACCGGCAATGGCGTCCAAAGTCATGTAACGCGAATGGCGTTTTAGTGGATCTTTGAACAAAATGTACCCTTATGAAGCTCAATAATGGCAAGCGAATTGGATACTGATCAAGACAGGCGGTCGAATGTTAGAAGCGACGAGTAATGGACTTCGACAAGAATCTGTCGCCCGTCGAGCCGTAATCAAAGTGAGCTGTCTTCCTAAAATTTTGCCAAGTATGGTGTTTTGTACAACACTCAAACCAAATGAACAGTTCTCTGGTAACTCAGTATGGGTTCAACAAAGACAGAGAAGGAATCCATATAGTGGATCTGTTATCTCAGTTGTCTCGCTATTTGTCAGATTTGTATTTACCTGTTCTCAACTCTGCACAGTCTTCCGGTATAACAATTGGAAATTTCACTAATAATCCATTGACGTGAATGGCGTTTTCGTGTATCTTTAAACAAAATATACCCTCATGGAGCTCAAGAATGGATCGTCACTTGGATGAGCAAGACAGCGCTTAAAACTTGAAATATCTGGATTTTAACAGACGAGTAATGGTCTTCGACAACAATTTCATTTTTCGCCTTTGGATATCAAGTGAGCTTTGTTTCTAATATTTTAGTAACTTGGTATTATATAAAACACGGAAATCAAATAGCAATTTTTTTATGGATTTAACCACAGTTACTAACTATGATTTAACAAATTAACATTGAAGGAATCGAACGCCTACAAGAATGCATCACAGTGTTTACTCAAGTCGCATCTTAGTTGTCTGACAATTTACATTTACCGGTATTTTGTACTCAACTCTGCAAAGTTGTAAAATATTTGGAAATGTGACAGTGAAGAATTATTTGAATGAAAGTTGTTGTCGCTTTTGTGCTTCATTATTTACGGCCAGCGTTCCAAGTCGAAAAGGGTTTTGATGTGAACTGTCAAAATGTATTTAATTGCATCTCTTGTTTGCACGCACGCAATTGAAATAGGAAGGTATTTTTGCCTCTAATAGTAAATATGTTGTTTGTTTCGATTAATTTTTCGCTGGAAAAGGATTTTGCCGAGATATTTCCAGCCTTTGTGAACTTTAATATCATGTTGTGTAATTTTCGAGCTTAACAAATTTGCATACGTGTGTTGAAATGTGATACGGGAGCATTTTTGTGGTATAGTGTAACGAAAATAAACAGGTCTGTTGGAAGCTTGCTTGAGTTTCAACAAAATGACCCTTAAAATCGGCAAAAAAAATCTGACACTGATGAATAATAAAGTAGCTGCTATCCCCAAAACGATGGAATTACCTGGCGATAAATAACCTCGTCTTGGAGAGTTTTGACTGTCAACCTGAACCCAAAATGTTTGTCGCTGATTGTAACTTTTTATATTCTATATTCACGGTTCAAAATAAATGTTGTTTTCATGTCGTAAATATGTTATTCTCGATCGATCGTCCTGGAAACTTCCATCTGCTCTTTCTAAAAACTGTGTATCAATATTTATTTACTTTTGTATCAATATTTGTTTTTGCATAAAGCAAGCTAACAAAATCTGTACCTTGCTGGGTTCGCATTTGTTAGCGTTAATAGTATTTTCGGTCCGATGCTTCTGTTTTATGAGGGGTATATTATTTTGGTCTCCCATCCAAACACTAACCCTGCCCAACCCCTAGGGATTAACTTCAGTAGACTTCGGTATTACAAAGCTGTCAGATGCTCAGAGGGCACGCTCAAACTTGTGGTCAAAAGAAGTTTATCAACATGTCAGCCCAGAAGCCAGTGTTTCTCACTTCCCATTTATTTTCTTCAATCTTTCTGGGTTCAGTACTTTGCTAGTAACCACATGTCTTCTCGGACTATTTACCCAAGACTTCTACCATGGCACTACAATGATAGACAATACCAAAACAATATCGTGCACTGTTAGAGCTACATATTACGCAAGGACAGGTCTGTTTCGTCGTACGAACGTGTGAGGACCTGTGAGCCAAAGGGCCTCGTCTGGTATGACTTCTTAATGACCGCCCAACTTGAAAAAAATTGTCTGGAACGGTGCACGTACCACAGGTAACCCAGTGTACCCTCACGGAGGGTCTAGTTTGGAAGAAAGTGACAATGAACAATAATCCTTCAATTGAGGGAGAGACAAAGAGAAGAGAGCATTGAAGAGAGTGCACTTGAGCGCACCTGGGTTCCAGTGTAGAGCCCAGTCTCTTCTACTAAAGTTTCTTCTCCTTTCCGAGATAACAATGGCGGGGGTTGCGAAGAAAACTGATCTAGGATTACTAGAAGAAGACGATGAATTTGAAGAGTTTACCGCTGAAGGTATTTCGCTTTTTGGTTTCGTTTGGAGGAACTATAGAATACAGGGCCATTTTTGAAGCAGTATTATGAGCTGGCTCCGCGGTCAATGTTTATATACATGTAGGAAGGAATACGGTTTTAATCATTGAGTGAAATTCAATGTTTAAAAGAACGAGTAAGGTATATCTTTCAGTGGTTCCGCGGCTCGGCAGTAAAGTTCAATGTTTGAAGGACGAGTAAGGTATATATATGAGTGGCTCGGTGGCTCCGCGGCTCTGAAAAAAAACTTATTTCAAAAGTGGCCTTGTATTCTGTACTTTACAATCGAAAACCTGATTTCTTAATTTAAGGACAAAAGTTCTCGTTTTTTTTTCCGGTAGTAAGCGTAAAATGTTTCAGAAATTTTCTTAATTTTAGCACAAATTAGACTGTTGAAAATAAGAAAAAATCTAGAATTTACCTTATTTTAAGATTTTAGAACTTTTCTTGATTTCAGATCAATTTTGTTTCGAGAATAAGAACCTTTTTTTCTCAATATACATGTAAGACCTTAAATTTAAGATCTATAACTGATCTGGAAGAGTCTTCCAGATATGGAAATTACAATATAGTTATGGATCTCAGTCCTTGTCAAGTCTTTACAATGTAATTGTGAGTCTATCCAAGTAATTTTTTCCCTTGTATAGTCGGTAATTCACGCAGTCGAATCTTGGACTGCAGAGGATGTTGATATGGTACGCTGCATGCTCTTCTTCGATGGTTGTTCTTGTTTTTGCATGACATCTCCCAAATGTTCACTTCTTTGTCTTTCTTTCGTAGCCTGTATCTGTTTCTCTCTCAGGCAACTAAACTGTGAGGCTTTGCAACCAACCTTTTAAAACTCAAGGTGACCCCTGCAGTCTGTGAAGCTCTCAAGCCATATGCAATCAGAAAAAAAATACGAAAAATAGTCACGTACGACTATTATGCTTATTCCCCTTCAATTGACTTTTTTATTAAGGTAATAATATTAACAATAATATTGTTATGATCTAGAGTGCTTGGGACCACATAATACCATGCAGTGCCAAAACGTTTTTAATATCAAAAAGAAAAATCTCTGCTTGTCGGATTATCTCCTCCAACAAGGCTTTTTTTGTGCCGTTCCACCTAACTGGAAACTGGTCCTTAAAGATGGAAAGACATATTTTCGAATTGTTGTAGGCCTGTCTCTTAATTAAGGCCATACCATGAAAGAGTTTTTCATTTCAAGGTTTGTAAAATTACTTTTATGAAAGTTAAGAAAACAAAAAAAATGTAGGCCAAGACCTACACATTTAAAGGCTGGCCTAGCCCCTTCAAGCCAGTGGGTGATACGTACAAACTATGTCCTTTTCAAATGTAAATTACGTAAGTTTCTTCCAGGCACGTCACCACTTTTAAAATAAGGAGAAATTTCTTATTTTGGGGTTCTAATTTTAAGATCACACAGAATCTGTTTTAGATTAAGAAAGTCTGTCTTATTTTAAGGCTCTAATTTTAAGATCATACTGAACCTTATAAATTTGAATTTGAAACTACATTGTAAGCTAATTTTTCTAATTTTAAGAACAGTCTAAGATCAGTATGCCTTTGTGGAGTTGGAAAATGGAAAGTTAATAATAATAATAATAATCGTAAAGGTGATACTGTGAGAAAAACTACAGCAAAGGCAGGACAAATTGCCAAAATCTGAGGATTTTTGTTGTTTTGGGAGGAAGAACATACTGTAACAGGGAATAGATGTTGTATCATCAACAAACTTGGGTACAGTAAGTATCTCATTGTTTTGTATGGCATTGATTTCGTTTAAAAATAACAGACCTTCTACATATATAATTATCAGAAACTGTTGATTCCACACAAATAGATGGTTTTCACAATGAAGTCATCAAATTCTAAAATAAAAGTAGTGAGGTCTTCTGTATTTTAATTTACGAGGTTGAAGATTGTTGGTTTGAAGCAAGATGTTATATCGTTTATTTTTTACATTATCGCTAGTATGTGTTTCGGTATTTCTTCAAGGGTTATCACCTTCATAGATAATGTTTAGTCATTGCTATTATGGTTGCGAATTCTTTACCCTAACACCAGCATAAGAAATGCGTAATGATTTCTAGGTTGTCTCAGGCACGTTTTACTAGTCATAAGTTTTAGTGTTTTCAGTGGTAGTTCAGTTCTAGCGTAGACTTCGTACGGTCAACTTCTTCATCCATCTGGATTTTAGTTCTATTCTACACTCATTGTCAAGTTCCCTATAGAGCTTTTAGTCAAGATTAGCATTGGTGAGTGTGCAAACCAAAGTGATTTAGTTTTACTATTTTCTTGATTTAGTTTTTTCCAGTATTTAGTTTTGGTTTTAAGTTTAAGTTTTGCTTGTCTTAAATATACTTATTTGCTTTAGTATGTAGTTTTCAGGGATCAGTTTTTAATCGTTAGTCCTCAACATGGATTTATTGATGAATCTACACTAATGTGATCATTGTCAAATTTCTATCATCGTATCCTATAGATTTTTAATCAGCTAGTTTGATCTTATTTTGTGTTGTATTTCATTGATGTGCTACATGTATTTGAAATTATTAGCGTTTGCCTTAGCCTTCTATAGGTACATACCTTTTTGTTACTTTTATATAGGTAGTTAGGTAAATTAGTTTCTGTTTTGCCTTTATCACCTTTCATCGTCCTTACGACTTTGTGTTCTACCTCTTAACTCTGCGACCTATGGTCAGTCGATTTTAATATATTCTCGTCGTTTCAAGTTGCAAGGCTGTGTCACTAGGAATTTTGAGCATTTTCTGTTCAATAAACCTTTGTGCTATTGCTTTTAATTCGTTGTGTTTGTCCATAACACTGCGCACCGTGTTATTACGTAATTTGCTTGGTTCATGTTCCCCTCGTTCTACTGAGTAAGTTACAGAGATGACCTAGAAATATAATTATTACTGGGTTGCCAGTATGGCAAACCAGTCAGAAAATGAGTAGCATTTAGTAGTACTGTTTTCTTTTCTTTTTCTTTTTTTGTTCTTTCCATGTTGGGAAAAGTCTTTCCTGACACTCCCCTGCTAAGTAGTGTCTTTGTGGGTAGAGTCATTTGCGCGTATTTTTGGTAGGTTTTAGGGGGTAGTAGAAATGCGTAGATTTTATCCAGTGGACTCAGTAGATTATTTAATTAACCTGTAATGGCGTCAAAAGTCATTGTAACGTGAATGGCATTTTATATAGTGGATCTTTAAACAAAATATACCCTTATGGAGCTCAAGAATGGAAAGTCAATAGGCCATTTCCGAGTTCATGTCTGCCTCCTCTTCAAAGCGAGTCTATAGAAGTGCAAAGTTTTTCTTATGAAAATTAGTTTTCATTCATATGTAAAGTCAAACTAATTAACCATCACAAAAACTTTGCACTTAGACTCGCTTTGAAGAGGAGGCGGATATGAACTCGGAAATGGCCTATTGTACAAGCAAGACAGGCAGTGAAAAATACAATGCCGACCAGAAATAAGCGTTTCAAAAAACGCGCGTAAAATGAACATAAGAAAATTGCGCACATGCGTTTGCGTTAATAACACACGCACCAAAAACACGCCCTCGTCAAAGATACAGTGCAGCTGGGAAATAAGCGAACCAAAATATACGCAAAAAACTCACAAACGCAAAACGCGTAAACGCGTCAAAAAAAAAACGCAGATGTGCATCAACACATACGCAAAAAGGCTCATTAGTATTTATGAGCTCACCTTTTGTCTTTCTTTTGTCGCCTTGTCTTTGTTTAGTCTCAGTCGTTTGCGGTGTGGTAAATGTGAAAATAATTTGCATTTTTGCTGGTCGGTGCATCACTAAACGAGCAAAAAATCTCACCATACGCTTATTCTAATGGCGCAAAGTCCTTCTGGCTGGATATTTGTGTTTTAAAGCCAAAAAAAATTCATCAAGTTTACTTTTGTCAAAACGTTACTCGCAAGCAAAGGGGTCGTCATTAGCAGTTTTGTACAGCCATTCATCATTTCAAATTGAGTATTGAACTCCTTTTGTCGTTTTGGATGTGAATTCTTAAGTAAAGCATGACACTCACCGATAGTGAAAAATAGAAACAACTTTGGTGTCCAACCCGCATTGCGTATTCGTTGCACTTAAAACACAACTCTTTAGCAAAGGGCTCATCGTTAGCAGTTTTGCGCAGAAATTCATCATTTAAGGCTGAGAATTTTGCAGATTGAGTTCTTTTGTTGTAAATTCAGCAGTAAAGAATGATTTTTTGGCGTGCATTTTCAGCGTGACAGTGAAATCAAACACGGTTGCTGGCATGTGACAATACAATATAAATTCATGTAATATCCACATCTTCAGTTCTGTTGGGTACGATTTTCTGTTTTTAACGGGTACAATGCTTTCACTTCAGACGAAGATTTTTCTTCAAAGGCTCAGTGATGTGCTGATCACATTTATTTGATCATTATTTGATCTGAATGGTCCTGAATGAACTGTGGCCGGGAAAGGCCGGAAAAAAGCCGGGAAAACCCGATACGAATTTTCTCACTTGTGAAAAAAATCGTATCAGGCTTCTGATTGGTCATACGATATTTTTCACTAGTGAGAAAAATCGTATGACCAATGAGATTGCTTCTCATCAGAGAGAGACTATTTTTATTCGGTGAGTTTGCACTGAGTAAATCTCAGTACTTATATAATAAATGTAAATATTCAGTCAAATATCACAACAAAATTAAAAAACAAAAGAGGGAGGTTTCTTGGCTAAAAAGTACAGTACCGCTCAAAAGTAGTTACCACCTCACGTCATGTTTCCTGTGCGACGTTATTTGCGTCGCACGCTATGCAATTCCTGCGCGCTACGTGATTCCTGTCGCGTGCTAATCGCGTCGTGAGAGTGATCGAAGCGTAAATTTTTGGTATAAATTAAGAACTAATGTGTTACGCGAAATCAGTCAAATCGTGTATGAATTATCTCTCTGCAGTTGCGTGAGTTGGCTTACACGGTTTTTGATTTGTTCAATTGTATGGAATCGTTGAAATTGCCGCAAGGAGACGATGTTTAAGCGACAGTCAACAATTATCTGGTTTTCATGCGGAAATTTCCGATGCAAAAAAATTCTTCATATAGGAACAAGTGATTATTTGGTTGAAACATCGACCATTTGGTGGAAAAAATTTGTAATGAAAACAATGCGTAGTTGTACCGGCGATCTTCTGTGCAAACATAACGAGTGCATGGAATTGACTTTGAATCAATCCATGAACGTTTCTTTATCACACCTTTAACTGATCGTCCATCATTTAGGGATCTGTTTTTCTTCATTAAATTTTGTTTGGATTAGGAAACTAGTGATAGACTCAATAATTATCAATAATAATTATCAATAAAAAATACACGTCAAAATTGCCGTAAGGAGACGACGTTTAAGCGTCAATAAACACATGCATCTGGCTTACGTACAAAAATTCCGATGAAAATAAATTCTTCATACATGAACAAGCGAAGATTTTGTTGAAAAATCGAACCATTTGGTGGAGAAATTCGTAACAATAACAATGTCCATTGTGCGTTGCTAAAATTTCTAGCCAACCACAGAAATTTTGGAGTGTGCAATATGAAACATGATCACACACAAACATTTACAGCAACCAGTGATAATTATGCAGAATAAAACTACAATTAACTTTATTCCACAACCTAGATATCATACACAATCTGAAGTTCGCAACTCGATGACGCATAAATTATTGGAAGCGTTTGATTGTTTGACCACTGGGTTAAAATTTGCGTTTAAAATTTTCAACTCAAAAGAAATTTTCAATTTCTTTTGTGTCGATCGGCGAACAAAGCTTTGTAAACAATGTAACGTGCCCAACTCAGTGCCTTCTATTTTTAGCAAACACGTACCACAGGCATCCCAGTTTATGCTTGTGGAGCATCTAGTCTTTTTAAAAGTTAGGTGTACCAATTCCGTGACAACATTCGTTTGGAAAATACATTAAATTTACAGCACTTTGAATTTCCGGATTGTCCCCTTGCGTGACACCATGATTTGAAAACAAATGTCTATCCCCATTAATCTTAGCAGTTTGAGCATTTCAAGTACATTAGAAGATGTGTTCAGTGATATACATTAATTTTATCTCATGGGTGAAAAGTAAGCGCATTCATTTCAAAGTGAACTCCAGATTCGACCAGATGTTTTCGTTGAGTACCAACCACCACATACATGTATGGCATAAATTGGTGGACATGGCGTCTTCATACAGAACTCTATAAGTTGCCCGAAACACTTCAACAAATCAATAACTCAGAAAGGATACATGTGCCAAAAATGTTGGAAGGTTGGACAAACAACTTTACGAATACGTGTATTCCAGAGTTTACTTTCACGGACCTTTATAACCACTTGGTCGGTAAAGAAAATTTTCCGCCCGAAAATCTTGGAAAGAAAGTTTACTCTTGCCTTTTTTAGAAAAGGGAGGTATATTCAGATAAACTTTTTTCTTGGTCAACAAATTCCATACTTTGAAACCCCTATCAGCCATGACAGAGTCTCTTTCCTCCAGCAGGTCAATCAACTGACTTTTTGTGTAATTTTCCTGTCACTTGTGCTGCCAGTCTAAAATTTAGGCAGGAAACTGACTGATTAGCCTGAAGGAGTAATCCCAGCTAATGCCTTTATAGTGTTCTGCTCTTTGTACTCACTCCATATTGCCCTCTGAGCATACAGTGTATGGTGAGGTTGGCTTCTCAATGAACACCTCAGTGCAATCTATAATTTATCTTCCTTGTGATTGGATTGTGTTTGAAAGAGGAAGGGAGATTTTGCTTAATCTCATCCTTACTAGGCCAAAGTACCAAAGTTTCCTTAAATATTGTCGGAAAAAGGAAGCCCAGGTTGTAAATATTCGGCTGACCTGGGCCTCCCCATCAATCCCAGCCTCAGCCTAACAAGACATACCACAAATTAAGAGTTCTTTTTGGCCCTGGTTTGGCAATGGGTGAAGTTTGGTATTGTTTTTATCTCAGTATTTAAGCTTTTGAGACTCTGGTGTGATACAGTTCACCAACAAGTGAAAACATCCTAATGTACATGTACAGTACCACTCGAAACTATTTGTGCATTTACCGCAGTTGTGACTGGGTGAAACCGCAGGTTCAATCCCCAGTTTGACCGAGGTAAAACCTCGTGCACGGAATCCGAAAGCCGAGGTTTCACCTAGATTTTTTCCGGTTGATTTACGCCACGGTTAAGAGAGGACGCAGTATGCTTTTATTTGGAGCAGATGCTATCAAAGAAATCTGCATATTCTTGAGGATCAATCGCAGCGATAATTAGTATATGCGTATTTACAATCTGCGATGTTTGACACATTCGATTATAATAAAGTCGCATTAATAAAAGCGTTGATCGTTTTTTTCTTTTTCCGGCAAACGACAAGATTTCTAAAAGTAGTTTGAGATCCGTTTAATACAGATGTTATAAAGATCAGCTGAAATTCTATCAAGAAATTTACACGTGTTTAGGAAAACTCGTCTTACAGTGCGACGAGCCTTACCGTGGCCACCTAACAAAGTTTTTTTGAAAGTTATACGCAAATCAGGGTGTGCGAATTTGATTGACAGTCACCCCTCCTTGCAAAGTTCACACGGTTGAAAGTTAAACACCGTTGCATGGGTTGTTGAGTTGACGTATTTACACGTAGTTGTCAAATGTGAAAGTTTGTTGGGTGGCCACGGTAAGGCGCTTTGGACTGTAACGGTGACGCCACTCGTCGAGCGGCCGGCTTTGAAAGAAACGCGAAAGTTATTTGGATCTGATCGACCGAAAGATGGAAGAAAACAATTAACTTTACAAGTAATTGTCAGCCGTTCGGGCAACGTGGCTCTCCATTTGTTACAAACGTGTTAATTGAAGAAACAGCCTTCTCGATGAACAAAATTAACTTTAATGCTAACGATGAAGGAACCGCTCGAAGGAACCATTCTGCAATTGAAAAGGAACGCAAAAATGACAATACCCGGTCAGCGGGTTTACTTAAGAAGGGTCCTCATATCATGTTGGCTGGCGCGAAACTCTGCATTAATAAGCAGTTCGAATGGAACAACGTATTTCATGAGCTATCGCTCTCGCTTGCGTGATGGAAGCAGCTTAGTTTATTTACGTTTTAACTCGCCAAATTGGCAGAGGCTTCATTGAACTCGTCTATCGTGTGGACGTTGAAGCATTAATTTAAGTTAATCTTAACAATTCAGAGGAATGAATATTTCTGAATTTCAAGCTCAACTGCTGAATTACCTGCCACTGAATATTTTGAATCAGAAATGATTGTAAGTAACGCGCGACAAGGAGTGGTCAGGAATTGCTTGTTGATAGCTGTAGGTACCCCGGTGTAAAACTCTACGGGATCATCATTCTCCTAGACATCCTCCAAGAATAACCTATGGTATGGTATAAAATTGTGATACAACCCTTTCTCGTGGTATACTGTGGAATATCCCACTCGTCACTTGCATTTTTCTTGGTATACACACAAGCCTTTACCAAGAAAATACAAATTACTCTTGAGATATTCCTTGGTCTACTACTTGAAAGCATTGGGTGTATTGTAACTATATGAGCAAAACAGCCTGTCAGGTCACCGATGAAACGTGACGTGCAAACTGATAAAACACTCCTTGTTAGCATTCTTTGTATAAAGCATACTGATAAGCAATAGCTTGTTTTTCTTGTATGCTAATGTTCTCCTTTCACAATTTGAACCTTTGTTAGGACTCCAGAGGGACGAGTATCTTGTGGAGTGCTTCTGAAGCTGTTCAATAAGCTTGCAGGTTGTGTTTTATCAAGCCTAAAACACTGAGGTTCACCTTATGGTTTAAAACCAGATAAAACACTCCTGCTTGTTTATTAAACGCTTCAATACATCTTATACTTCTTCATTTAATATATTTAATATTTATTTATTAATTTCTGAAGGAGAATAATTATTATTATATACAATAATAATTATTGTTTTAATAATTGTGATGGTTTTAGAGTGGACAGCAATTGACGAAGACCAGGGCGACATTCATGTGTGGGAAGACAATTGGGATGATGATACTGTGGAAGATGATTTCTCCAACCAGTTAAGGTACAGTGTGTATGGACCGAATAGAATATATAATGTTCAAACCAGCAACTCACTCAATTTATTTGGGACTTGGACTGATCATATTTAGAGTGAAATGTGAGTAGTTGTTTAGAGAACAACTATTTATTTACTTTACATGTACCAGTGAATTTGTATCAAGTCATAACTTCCTGCTACTTCAACCAGTTCACCCAAAGTTCCTCTTGTCTCTCCTACCACCACCAAGTTCCCTGCAAACAATAACTCTCATGGCACACCCCTTCTATTTAATACATGTACTTTGACTGATTTTGTTGAGAACCAGCAACAAGGAAGGACAAGGAAGAACAGTGCTGCAGTACATGTAATCCTTGTTGCAACCCTACATACAGTTTAAATGCATTTGTTTGTCCTTGACCTGTTCTGGCAACAGTTTCTGCCTTTTTTGTGTGTTGCCTGAACACTTAAATCAGATATTCAGGCACATTTCTTTTGTGTGGACACCAAAAAACAAGCTCTCTCTGAATTCTATCATAAGCCATGTCATAACTACATGGTACTGTAGCACTGTCACAATGTGTTCCAGTAGCTTTATTGCCCTATATTTGCCACAGTCTAAAGGGTCCACATTTTGTACATGGGCACAATTTCACTTTTCTTCCAATCTGCCAGTATAAACCTTTCCTTGTTAAAGATTGTCTCAAGCAATGACCAAGTCATGTATTTTCATGATCTCGTCATTGGCGATGGTGAGAACGCTGCCCTTCTTATCTGCATCTATGTTTCTTGGGTTAATTGTAAGAGACTGCAACTTATCTGGATTTGTCAAGAGAAAGTTGTTCCTATACCATAACAATGCTTGTTGGCCCTGAGTCACTAGAGTAGATTCAACTTCTTCATAGGTTTTTCCTGTCAGCGGTCAACTTTAAAAAAAAAAAAACAGCTGACCTCGATAAGGTCCAACTTGAGCCCGCAATATGGTTACGTGACACTGGTCAGTGGATACCTTGTTTTGACAGGTGTCAATTGACCATAACATTGATGTCCAATATCAAAGATATATGCTGTCAACTAGTTACAGTGTCAAATGGAGTATTGCCTCCTGGCTGAGCTTTTAACTTGAGCCTGTGATATGGTTACATGTGTACATACATACATACATACTTTCTATTGAGACTCCCTTTAACAGGGCTTTTCAGTCACAATGTTAAAAAAAGAAGAAAACTTATTTACAGTAATTTAATTAAAATCAAGATATATTCAAAATCATTCAAAATATATCCAAAATTACTTCGTATAGAACATATTATTAAAAATATCAATTTCTTTAGAATTCTTGATGTTGTCCAAAATTACTTCATATAGAACATATTATTAAAAAGTGTCCGCTTAAAAGTATCTCTTTAGTATTCTTGATGTTGTCAGGTAGCCCATTCCATTCCCGTGGACCGCGAAAATAAAATGCCCTTTGTCCCATCGACAATCTGCATCCAGGTATCACAAAATTATTACATCCCCTTGTGTTCCTGTTATGAACTGCTGAATGCTTAACAAAATGTTTCCCTAAATAGTCTGGAGCTAAACCATTTACATATTTATATGCTAAAACTAAATCATTAAATAAAACCTTCTCCGTAACATCTAACCATCTAAGAGATCTCCGCCCCTGAGAGGTATGGTCATGGTTCATGGTTCATGGTTCATTTATTTCACACTATTTACATAACATTAACATAGAAAGAAAAGTATAGTCACAACACATGGTTACAAGATAAAATAATTACAGTACAGGTTATAAAATGTGTGTGGTGGTCAAAGTAGCGAAGGCTTTCTAGTTGACCACCACAATTTCCTTAAACCTAATACAACTCTGGCAGCAAAATTTTGTACCAACTGTAGTTTGTGTAGATTACGTTTAGATGTGTTCCCCCACACTGAGGAACAATAAAACAATTTACTAAAAACAAAACTATTTATAAGTAATAAAAGTGTTTTCCTGTCTAAGAGGTGTTTAATTCTACTTATCTGTACTAACTGGTTCATGCAACTAGAGGCTGTTTTAGTGGTGAGTACATCATAGTTAAGATATTGATCAACGTATACCACAAGATCCTTAGCAAATGAAACTGGTGAGATAGTTTTGCCCAACAGAGATAAGGAGATATAAGGTAGCCTCTTAAGAAGTTGTGCTGAGCCAACAACCACTAATTTTGTTTTCTCAGGGTGTATAAGTAAAGAATTCTCTGCACACCATCTACTGAATGGGATGTTCCTAAGATCTTGATTTACGGCGGCCATAGCACTTGATGAGTCTGATCATCAACATATGCAGCGGCTTGACTGTGGGTAACAGCACTGATTAAATCATTCATTAATGTAGATAGTACTGTAAAAAGCACAGGACCCAAGATTGACCCCTGAGGTACTCCGTTTGTTTAAAGGTAGCAATTCCGAGACTGAATCTTCATATCGTACTCTCTGATATCTACTGGATAGATAGCTACTAAACCAGGAAGCAGCAGAAGTTTTGAGACCCAGTTTTCATAGTTTTCTTAATAACAGGTTATGATTAAGGCTGTCAAAAGCTTTTGACATATCAAGCAGGACTAGTAATGACACTGCTTTTTCATCAATTATTGCTTTCAAAATGTTATCTGTAACATTTATGAGGGCAGTTTCTGTCGAATGCATTTTCCTGTTGCCACTTTGATAAGTCAACAGTTTATCATGTTTTGTCAAAAATTCCACAAACTGCTTGTGTGCCAGTCTCTCACTTACTTTCGATAGGATGGGTAACAATGAAATCGGCCTGTTGTTGGCTGGTTCTTCTGGGTTTCCTTCTTTGGGTACAGGTATCACCTCAGCAATTTTCCATGTTTTAGGAAAAGCAGCCACATTAAACGAATTATTCACCTGTCTAGAAATCACAGGTGCGATGCTCTCACAACTGTCTTTCAGGACTTGCGCAGAGATTTTATCATATCCTGGAGCTTTGTTGGCAGCTAAACTCTTAATAACCGACATGCCGTCAATTTCTTTCACCTCTTGAAACTCAAATTCTTCTGTTTCAACATGCAGGCCAGTGTCAATACTTTCTTCCCTAAGACCACAATCTTTATCTTTATCCAAACCGTTTTCCCTTGTTATCAAATTCCCTTTTTTTGGCAGTAAATTCTCCCACTGAAGTAAAATACTTATTAAATTTATTTGCCAAAGTCTCATGGTCCTCAAAAGTGCTTGGATGTTTAGCAATACCACGAGACATACATCGATTTAAGATCTTCCAAGTGGCGTTTGCATTACCTCTACTGTTAGCTATTTCGTTTCTTACATAGATTTTTTCAGCAAGCCTCAGTTCGTGTTTCACTTCTTGTCGGAAGAAGCGATATCCGTTCCAGTATAGTTTGTCATTTGTCTGAATGGCTTTCTTGTGCCAAAGGTCTCTGGTCTTCATGAGCTGCTTAATTAATTTCTGGTGTTACAAACGGATTAGAGCGGGACTTGATCTTTATATGTTTGAAGGGCGCTTGCTGATCCAGCACGTCCAAGAAGAGAGAATTGAATGTTTCCACTTGGGAATCAATGTCATCAAAGAAGTATACCATGTGCCACGAAACAAGAGAGAGATCTTCGCGAAAGCTATCGGGTGCGTACCCAGAATAGCTTCTTGTAGTGACGTATTTGGCTTTGGCTTTAGGGCGATTTATCCTCAATGCAACTTCAACTAAGTTGTGATCACTTATTGAGGACATAATGACTGAGAAAGACTCCGCTAGGGTAGGATCGGTAATCATGATAATAACATCAATTAGCGAGCGTTTTGTTTCTGTAATTCTAGTCGGTTCCTTCACTAGTTGTGTCAAATTGAAAAGGTCTTTCAAAATTCGACTATCCGCTGTATCATCGAGAATGTTACAATTTAGGTCACCCAGAATGATAATGTCATAGCCAAGCAGCAACATATTCAGGAGACTTCTTGACAAACTATTGCTGAAAGCTGATGTGGTGCTACAAGTAGGTGGTCTATAAACAGTACAAATAAAAATTGATTTGTACTGTCGAACTTGAACCTTTATCCAGAGCTGTTGGAAATTTTCGTCACTAATTCCCGTGGCGTCTTTTAGGAGTGTCGCTTTGAATGTGTCTCTGATGTATACTGCGAGGCCGCCACCAGATTTATGTTCTCCCCATCTTGGCGGAAGAATACTGTGTACTGGTCACATTGGCATACATGAAAGGGTGGACAGACGTACGTTCATGACGTCATGGCTATAAAACCAAATTTTCTCACATCAATGGGTTACCATATTTTCTTAACTATGGTGCTCCGTTTGATATCTGGCATCTGGAGGTATAAAAAGACGATGTTAAATGTAATGATATAAATGGCTTTTAGATGAAGTGAATATTTGAAAGGAAATGAGTTTGTTCGTTTTCAATTAGATGATGTTATTAGAGCTCCTGGCAATAATCAACATCAAGGAAAAAATGGATACAAATTTACAATTCATGATTGTAGTTCATTTTTTGATTGGTATAATGGATATTTTGAAGTTCGTTTTCACTTCAGCTTCAAAAATTAGCTGATGGAGCAGGATATGCTGCGGCTGATCAATAACAGTAATTAATGGCTCGCATAGTCTTATCAAGCATCTTATGATTAAATTGGCTGGAAAAATTTTATATGATACCGATAACATTTGTTGTGAGTATTCTGATGATTTCAGTAGATCAGTCAGTAAAACTAGCTTATGGTATCTTTAAGAAAATGACGACATTTTTTAATTTCCAAGACATGTTTCGATGTTACGAACATCATCGTCAGTTACAGAATATTTGAAAAATTGTTACATGTAGGAATATATAACAACTAAGCAAAACATTCATAATTAATTATGATTGAGTGACAATAATTACATATTTGAGTGAGTTACAGAGTGTTTGAAAGAATGTAGAGCCTAAAGCATCAATGTCAGGTTGATGTGATGAACTTGTTGGTTTAAATCAGGCTTTTCCCAATTTATATGCATAGCTTCCTTGAGTTTAAGTTGAAATTTAGTAGGGGCGCAATCAAGGATTTGGAAACAATCCACATAGCAAGATTGACGACAATTTTCTGAGCTTAGTAAATGTTTGAAGATGTGTGAGGACTTGTCTGAAGAGAGATGTTCACTGACGCGTATGGAAAAATGACGACCAGTTTCGCCGATATAGCAAGCATTACAGCAAGCACAAGTAAATTTATAAATCACATGTGAACAAAGTTCTCTGGGGACAGAATCCTTCACCGAGAAAAGATTTCTTAATTTAAACGTGGTAAACACTAATTTGTTGTCAAGATCATGACAATAATGATTTACAAGGCGACGTATTTTGCTTTGAGCTATGGTAGAAAAATGGCCTAAATAAGGTAACTTATGAAAGTATTGTTTACCCTTGTGAAGTGGTATTTTGAGTGGAGCCATTTTGGTCGATGGCCGTGTTCAAATATCGATAGACGCATTTAGCAATGAGATGAACGGGGAAAAGATTCTTGTGCAAAATGAAAACTAATTTAACAATGTTCTTGTGGAAGCCCAACCAAGTATTGTTGATCTTAGAAACCCTGTCAATGAATGTCCTGATATGACCGATTTTGTAT
>NW_027180276.1:0-1037 GCF_036669925.1 Montipora capricornis | reverse complement strand
GGTTCGTGACGACAGAAGTTCGGCCGTCGGAAGGCTGTGGGCCACAGTCTGATAACCACTTTGATTGACTTTGCTCCCATCGAACATGTGAGAGGCAGTCGAGCTGATGAAGTGCAAATGTCTCACGAAAGAGACAATTCAGGAGTCTCTTTGTATGCCCGACGTGACGAGGAGCCGTACTTGATCAACTTGGTCAACATTGATGCATCAAGATACCTTTCTTTGTGAAGGTATCCCAAAGTTGAATCGACCTCGCGTCTCGACGTCACCATAGATTATGGTAAGGGGATCCCCAAACGGCTATCGTTTGTTACTGTATTTTGATGTCATCCCCAGATGGTTTAAATTTCACAATGGATTATGATTATTCTGACTGAATCAGCTCTAATATCATTCAGCCACAGAAGGTGAATTCAGTTTTAATGTATAACATTTCAGCTATCAGGAATTTTGCCATAGTTATAGCCTAAATACAGTGGATGGAGAAAATCCTGCACCGGTGGGTGACTGTTGGTAAACATGAAACACTGGTTTATCATAGGATTATAATGTGGGTTCAACCATCTACCAATTGGTGCAGCATTTCGCAACCATCCACTGTATGATTAATCCTTAACAGTATGAGAGCTAACAACCACTATAGACTATGATCATTGTTAAGAAATATATATATATAATGGGATATAGTCTATAGTGGTTGTTAGCTCTCATACTGTTAAGGATTAATCATACAGTGGATGGTTGCGAAATGCTGCACCAATTGGTAGATGGTTGAACCCACATTATAATCCTATGATAAACCAGTGTTTCATGTTTACCAACAGTCACCCACCGGTGCAGGATTTTCTCCATCCACTGTATTTAGGCTATAACTATGGCAAAATTCCTGATAGCTGAAATGTTATACATTAAAACTGAATTCACCTTCTGTGGCTGAATGATATTAGAGCTGATTCAGTCAGAATAATCATAATCCATTGTGAAATTTAAACCATCTGGGGATGACATCAAAATACAGTAACAAACGATAGCCGTTT
>NW_027180275.1:27500-37028 GCF_036669925.1 Montipora capricornis | reverse complement strand
GGCTGAGGACTCTGGAGGGGTTGCGAGCTCGCTAGAAACTACAGCAGGAGCCCGGACTCGGAGTGCTCTGAGGTGTAAGAAGGGGAGCGGGTTCCTCGTTAACGTGCTCAGAGGTGAGAGGCTCTTCGTCGGTATCTTCAGGGTAGGAAGCGGAGCTGTAATGACGAGAGAGGTTAGACGTGGTCTCTGTTAGGTCAGGAACACGATAACATTCGGACAGCTTGACGCGATAGGAGGTAGAACGCCACTGTGAACCGGTGAACTTGCGTACGCTTGCACCATAGGCCATCCACGGAGACCACAAGATACCGATTGCGAGCACTGGTCTTGGAGCCATCAGAAGTAATGTACACCAAAGCGCCTACTTGAACGGGCGTGGCCGGGCGAGCGGCAACAGCTGGGGCTTTGGATCTCTCACTTGTGGGATGGTTACGGAGCCGCAACGACTGCTGTTGTCGAACAACTTGGAGGTCGGAAAAAGGGATCTGTGCGTTAGTGAATTGATCGCGTTGAAGCCACATCTCGCGGGCAGACAATCCTCTGTTGCGGATACGGGTGTTGAGATTGGCTGTCGCCACAGCTAAGGAAAGGGGACTGATTGTACCACCCTCAGGACAAACACGTAGAAGCTCATCACCAAGTTCTGCGACGCATTTCTCTGCCACAGGATTCTTGTTTGGGTTTTTGACTCGGCCGACTTCCACGGCAAAGCCATACTGCTTAAGGATTTCATCGTCACCTAAAGAAGCAAAGCCAGGAGCGGGATCTACCCTTATGACGGAAGGGGGGCCAGACAGAGGTCGCAGCTCAAGGCACAAACGGAGGAGACCAGAGCGAATGGATTCACGACGTTCGTTATCCAACAAGCAGGCTGCAGTGAAGGACGTGGACGTCTCGCGGACGACAAGTACTAGCTGACGGTAGCGCTTTATGATGTCTGCAGCGAAGGAAATACCAAAGCCGTCGGGGGGATCAGAGGTTGATTGTTCAATGAGGCTGGATGGAACTTTCTTCAGGGAAGAGCATAGGTGGCAACACTGCGAGCACCGATCCAGGGCTTTGTCCAAATCTAAAGCGAAGAAATAACGCTGTGAAACCAGTTTCATCTGGTGACGGGAGGGGTGGTCCAGCTTCACGTGTAAGGCAGCAAGGAAGCCATCAACAACAGAGCGTGGAATGACAATACATTCGCGGGGCGCAGCGAAAGGTTCATTGCGTTTTACGACGAGTAGGCCGTCACGGGAAATGGAGACCAGGTTCAGGTAGCGCTTGACATCTTTAATGTTTGTCAGCTTCTTTGACGGGCGAGTGCCCTGCTTAAGATGAGAGTGGACACGTCTCAAATCCGGGCACTCTAGTTGCGATTGGAGCCAAGCGGAACGGCTTGTGAAAGGAAGGGACGTCTTCCCCGATAGCACATCATGAACAGAAATGGGACGCACAGCTAGGTCTTCAGCTTCGGATACAAATGAACAAACTTGGCAGCGAGGGTCGTCGCAAGCTGGTGCGTTACGACTAGCAAAGTCAGAAGGCAGGTTGGCAGAACCAGCCAAATGGAGCAGTGTGATTTGGTAACGGCTAACAGATGATAAAAACGAAGTACTCGGGGACTGGAGGAGAACTGTCCACGGCAGAGCTTGTCAAAGGCCTGGACACACGGCTTGCTGTCAGTCAGTACATAAGTCTTAGACTTTGATTGAATTATATAGGGGCAAAATGCTTGACAGCAGCGGCAATAGACAATGCCTCTATTTCACATGGTAACCAGGAGGCTTGATGCTTTTTAAATTTGGCACTGAAGTATCCGGCAAGGTGGAGCTTCTGGTCACGAAGCACATAAAGAGTGGCGCCGAGGCCATTCATCTTGACGGAACCATCGGTTGCGATCCAAAGTTGATCATCAGGCTTGGGGAGTGTGATGGATCTGTTAGACGTGAGTGCTTTCTTGACAGGAGCGAAAACACACTAGGAGCTCATCAGACCAAGAGATGGTTGTCCTTGAGACTGACGACCAGCCGTAAGCGACTCGAGAGGAGCGAGGAGTTTAGCAGCTCCACTAAGGACCCGACCAAGCATTTTGTATGAGCCAACAAAAGCACGGAGACCGCGTACATTCTTGGGTGGCTCACAAGAAGCAAGAGCAGCTACACGATGGGGAGAAGCGCGGATCGAGCCCTGGGACCATATCCAACCGAGAATGGTGGTAGAAGCTGGGCAGATTATGGTTTTCGCAGGTGAGAGGCGAAGGTTGCAGCGATCGAGAGCCGAGAGGACTTTTCGCCAGTTTGAAAGGAGCTCTTGATGGGAGTTACCACCACAATACAAGTCGTCGGCAATCTTAGCGACACACCCTTCCTGAAGGAGATCACCCAGGACGCGGCACATAATATCCACGAGGTCCCATTCGGAACCGGGGATTCCCATTGCGCAACGCGTGTAGACACGAACGCCTTTAAAGGGTGTAACCACGCCACAATACTTCATGGAGTTCTTTGCAAGTGGGATTTGGTAGAACGCCTGAGACAAATCAGAGACTACAATGTACTTCCAGCAAGCAATCTTGAGAAGAGTGGAGTCCACGTCCGGCATTAGTGAGGGCTGGGGCTTGCTATAGCGGCCCACGTCAGTAAAGGCTGAGACTAAGCGAAAACCGCCATTCCTCTTCTTCACCAAGAAGGATGGATTCAAGTATTCCACCACAACGTTTAAATCTTCTGGTCGACTGAAAATGCCTTGAGCCTCAAGTTCGTCAAATTTGGTTTGAAGCAGGTCGAGTTGGTCGCGAGAGTACTGTGGGACACGCCCTTTTCGCTGGGGAGGCTCGACAGGTCCCATATTCACAACCCCTTCAATCGGCCCGGCAGCTCCATTGTAACCAGGAATACGGGGATCGAAAACCAATTGGAATTCCTTCAGTAGCGAAATGAACGCGGCTTTCTCAGCAGGGGACAACAAACCGTCAGGGTCTACATGTACGGACTCGACGGAAGAAGAGGGAGGAGTAGTAGACTTGGGGCACGGCTCTGCAGCTTGGGTTGAGGAGGGCTCTATGGAAGACTCCAGAACAGTTAGACGTGCTTGGCATAAATGGTCGTTCTTGCGGATTAGTAGGGGCTCCTCGGTATTGTTGAGAAGTCTCAGTTTACCACCAATGGATTGGACAATGTCGGGATGAGGCCAGGTGTGAGCAGGTTTGAGGTGACTAGAAGAGACCGAATCCATACGGGGCTCAATGGCAAGTGTAGCATCTTTAAGTAGCACTGAGGAGGCGTCAATTTCCAGGAACTCACCCGGCCAGACGGTTGTGTTAGTATTCGGGGCGCGAAGGAGGTGGCAAGCTCTGACAGCGTAGTGGGTCTGAGGACTTTGGGAACAACCATAAGACGCCACGTCACACCCAGCGATGATGATCTCACGCTTAGCGGGGCGGACTGCAATGTCATTGGAAGCCATGAAGGGTGTTCCAGCAAGTATGTCAACATCAAGATTCTCGACAACGAGAGCTTCCAAAGTAAGAGGTCTGCCTTGACGAATCAGCGGAAGGCGGGTCTCACCACAACAGCTAACGGGGTGCGACCGTCGGCCTGCAAAGCAGTCTGGGAGCTTTTAGTTATCTTAGCACCAATATGCTTGGCTAAAGAAGCTCTCATCATATTAGTTTCTGCGCCAGTGTCTATTGTAAGGCGTAAAGGGTGATGACCATAAAAAGCGTGAAGGAATGGAGACTGGGAGACGTTTACGCGACGAGTGGCAGGGGGTTTCATAGTAGGTAGGACGCTGGAGGGACAATGCTGCATATCTGCTAATTCTTCAAAACCTGGAGGGCTAGTCAGATCAGGATAGTGCTGGTAATCATAACTACTCTCCTCTAATTCAATGCCGGCCACTTGGCGAATCTTGGACATGAAGAGACGATCAGGCTCGGGCAGAAACTTGCAACCGCTGAGAAAATGTGACCGAAAATCTGGGCGGCCGGCCTGCTGGCAAAGAGGACAAGACTTGACAGCTCGAGGTTTAGGCAGTAGCCTGCGTCGTGCGGGAACAAATGAGCGATGATCAGTCGGGGGCGCAGAGCGTAGAACCTTTGATTCATCACTGGTGTGGAGCTCGTCAAGTAACGACTCGAGAGCTTGAGAGATTTCAGGTTTCACAGAGGCCAACGTCCTACTACGTAATTCGGTTCCATAACGTTGTTTCACAAGTCGTGGAAGGTTGGGATGGAGTAGGCGTAGCCAAGTGAGAACAATAAAATTTTCGAGGGATGGAGATAGTTCTTCGTCAGCGTCCGGGATCTCGCCATAATGAGTGATTCCGCTGGATCTGGTGAGTAGGTTGTCCTCAATAAAGGCCATTAAGATTTGGAATAAATCCTCAGGACGCTGTTCAGGCTTCAAAGAAATGTTCGCGAGGTCCAAGAAACGGGAACCAGTTAACTGCAAGCCATAATGCTGTCGGATCGATTGCCAAACGCCGCTAATTGATGTAGAATTCTTGACGATTGAGTTCCGAGAAATGATAGGGGCGTAATTGGCAATTTGGCCGAGCATCATTTCTAAATGTGTTACTTTTTGAGCAGCAGTCCTTCTTCTCGCCGTTGGAACAGATTCAGGATCGTTGGAGAAACCACGTAGGGGTGTAGCGTTTGTTTTTTTACCCCACGATGATCCATCAGTAAGAAAGTCTGCGAAGTTCGGATCGAGGGACAAGATGTACTTTAGATTGTTTTCCCAGGCTTCGATCGAAGTAATAGTTTCATTCGAACAAAGCGACCACTGTTTCGGCGCTCTGTGTGAAGTCATCACTACGGTTCACGAATTCTGGCTTGATTGCTCAGAGAGGCGGCTAAAATCGAAGAACAGCTTTGATGTTCTTTCCGTGGGTTCTTTGAAAATGTTGCGCTGCCACCACGCCAATAAGTTGAGCCGAAACGAACCGAACACGTTTATTCACCGAAGGCAAGATGCAAATACAACCCAAACTAAGCAGGCGAAGGTGGTAAAAAGGCACCAAGCTAATTATGCGCGAACTGTGTGACAATGAGGTAACTAGGCGTGCATGCAAAGCGAAACAATAACCCTAACTAAACGACGGCGTGTACAATGGGTTACGCTATGTGACCTAGTGGCGGGAATTACACAACAATGCGAAATATGGCGCAAAGGAATTTTTTCATTGCACCAACCTTTTCTTTTATCTGAGGGTTTTCTCCAACTCCTCTTCCATAGATGATACAAGTAGTGGTTTGTACTGTATGTTGCAAGAAGAAGGCATCTCCTTGCCTAGCCTCAGCACTTTCTGTAACCAACTCTCTGTCCAAACTTCCCAGCAATCTTTTAATGAACCAATTCCCAGCTGTACCCACCTCCAATTTGAACTGTTAATCAACAAATAAATATAGTGAAAAGTTTCAGTTTTCTTGGAAAAAATAAGTCATAATCTCAGTCACATTTCCAAACAAAAATTATTACCGCTACTTACAGATAAAAGATGTCATAAGAATTTCATCCAGATAAGAACACTCAATATCACATGTCTAAAAAAAAAATGCTGGTACATGTAATAATAAGGCTGATCATTTCTAAGGTGTATGACAACTGCAGACTGCCTACAAATAGCGATTGTAAACAGTATTTAAGTCTAAGCACCCATTTTAAATAAACGTTTAGCTTTTAATAACTGTGAGTTACGGTTAGTTTGGGGTCTGCACTCTGCGAGTGTCAGACACTGTCACTTCTGTTATAACGTACAGTGCAAGTGTTTGAAGAGCAGACTCATCAAAATTTGGCTCTCTTTTCTTTAAACACCAATAATAACAATCTCATGCCGGCATTAACATACTATTTGCATTGAGTACAATAGTTTAAGGACGTTTGCACCCAAAACGTTCCCACGTACAGATTTTTTTTAAACTTGCCACGCAGAAAGGTAATGATCTACTTTTGCCAAAAAGGCAAAAAAAATGGGGGGTCACCGTGCTCGTTTTCGAGATCATGAGGTGCATTTTTAGAATATTGCGTTACTTTAAGACGATCTTAGCTTACAACTGTCAGCAATAAAAAAGCTACATGAGTGAAATTTAGATCAGGTAAACGTACTCAGTTCAACATAACTAATATAACTAAATTAACCTTTGCAACTGATGTCTTTTTCTGAGGTAAAATAGACCCTGAAAAACGATACATATTAGTCTAAGAAAGGAAACTTCGGTCGCACGAGAGCATAAAAGGCCAAATATTTGTAACTTCTCACGTACAGATTTTTTTTGTTTTTTGTTAAAATGGACAAAATCAAGAAAGGAAGTGATCTACAGAAAGAAAGATGGGGGTCACCGAGCATTCAAGAGAGTAAAATCGCTGCAAAGTTCTCAAAGCGATTGTCTATTCGCACTGTCACGCTATTGCGTGACACTTCCGAGAAGACCTGGGTCCACAGCTATCCCATGATGCCACATAATTTCATGTTCCAGTCTTGTGGACAATTTTTGCGAGTTAGCATCGTGTTTACCTGCGTGGTCTACGATGCATGACGTGTGCGTGACATGTGCGAAAAGATGCGCAGTAGCAATGGGCGCGAACGTCCTTAAATGACAGCTGAAGCTTTCTGCTTTCTGTCGTCATGTAATTTGCGGTGAGAGCACTCTAATACCAAATCATTTGCTTAACCATTTGATCTAAAGCTTCATTTCTCTTGTGAAATACATACAATTTGTTAAAGCACTTAAGCCAAATTAAATATCCTTGCCTGACAAATTTGGGACTTCAAGGTGCATGTAAAAGGTTTGAATTCTACATAAGCTTACATTAAACTAGACCCTCCGTGAGGGTACACTGGGTTGCCTGTGGTACGTGCAGCGTTCCACGCAATTTTTTTCAAGTTGGAGGGGGGGGGGGGGGGGGGGGTGACCCAGAAGTCGTACCAGAAGTCATACCAGAAGTCATACCAGCAGAGGCCCTTTGGCTCACAGGTCTTCACACGTTCGTACGACGAAACAGATCCTTTTGTGAGGTTAAAAACCTGGCGACCGGCCTATTAATTAATCATTTGTCAGAAAGAAGAAATTCCTGTCCTCTTTAAAAAAAATTGACACGCATTGCTTACGTGTGGTAGTGAAGTAACACAGCGATTTATTCCATAATGTCAACTGAACTGTGTGTTGTCTTCCAGGAGCTTCAAGTTGTCCTTGCGTAATATGTAGCTCTAACAGTGCACGATATTGTTTTGGTATTGTGTATCATTGTAGTGAAATGGTAGAAGTCTTGGGTAAATAGCCTGAGAAGACATGTGGTTACTTGCAAAGTACTGAGCCCAGAAAGATTGAAGAAAATAAATGGGAAGTGAAAAACATTGTCTTCTGGGATGACATGTTGACCGTTGTCTTTGCGTAATATGTAGGTCTAACAGTACACGATATTGTTTTGGTATTGTCTATCATTGTAGCGCCATGGTATAAGTCTTAGATAAATAGCCCCTTGAGAAGACATGTGGTTACTAGCAAAGTACTGAACCCAGAGAGACTGAAGAAAATAAAAGGGAATCGAGAAACATTGGCTTCTGGGCTGACATGTTGATCATGCAACTTCTTTCCACCACAAGTGTAAGCGTGCACTGACAGCATCTGACAGCATCTGAAAGCTTTGTAAACAACAGTTGAAAGCTGAAATTATTCGTATTCGGCGGGGTTAGTATCTGGATGGGCGACCTAAGAAATATACCACTCAGTAACAGAATCATAGGACCGAAAATTCTATTTTAATGCTATCAAATGCGAACCAAGCAATATAAAGATTTTGTTAGCTTGCTTTATCCAAAACAAATATTGATGTAAAAGTAAATAAATATGGATACACAGTTTTTAAGAAGAGCAGAAGGAAGTTTCAGGACGGTCGATCGAGCATAAAATATTTTGCCATCGGTAATAAAATCTACGACATGAAAACAACATTTATTTTGAACCACGAATATAAAAAGTTACCATCAGCGAAAAACAGTTTGGGAGATTTTAGTTGTTTTGTTGTAATTGTACAAGTTTGGCTGCACCGAGTAAATCGCACATCGAATTCAGCGAGCGCAGTGATCAAGTTACCGCGTTATTTTACCGCGGCATGTTTACTCGCGAAACAGTGAAGCATCTGTGTCAAATGATGCCAAGCTACCGGGTTTTTGTTTTTGTTAGTTTTCTTTTTATTTCGATTGTTATAAATTTTGACAAGAAATGTGCGAATTCAACACAAAGATCACAATCGCGCAACTCTCAGAGGTTGACCATTGTTTCTGGAAAATCAAAAATTTACTCTCCAAGACAAGGTTATTTATCACCAGGTAATTCCATCGTTTTGGTAATAGCAGCTACTTTATTATTCATCAGCGTCACAATCTTTTGCCGATTTTGGGGGTCATTTTGTTGAAACTCAAGCACGCTTCCAACAGACCTGTTTATTTTCGTGACTAATGCGTTACCACAAAAATTCTCCCCGTATCACATTTCAACACATGTATGCAAATTTGCTAAGCTCGAAAATTACACAACATGATAAATTTACAAAAGCTAGAAATTTCACAGAAATATTTTCCAGCGAAACATTTATTGAAACAAGCAACATATTTGCTATAAGAGGCAAGAAACCCTTCCTATTTCAGTTGCGTGCGTGCAAGCGAAACAAACAATCACAAAGCATATGCAATTAAATAAATTTCTGACAGTTCACATTCAACCCTTTTCGAAAGAACCTTGACCGTAAATAATAAAGCACAAAAGAGACAACAAGCTTTCATTCAAGTAATTTTTCACTGTCACATTTCCAAATATTTTACACCTTTGCTGAGTTGAGTACAAAATACCGGTAAATGTAAATTGTCAGACAACTAAGATGCGACTTGAGTAAACACTGTGATGCATTCTTGTTGGCGTTCGATTCCTTCAATGTTAATTTGTTAAATCATAGTTAGTAACTATGGTTAAATCCATAAAAAAATTGCTATTTGATTTCCGTGTTTTATATAATACCAAGTTAGTAAAATATTAGAAACAAAGCTCACTTGATATCCAAAGGCGAAAAATGAAATTGTTGTCGAAGACCATTACTCGTCTCTTACAATCCAGATATTTATTTTTCAGCGCTGTCTTGCTCATACAATTGACGATCCATTCTTGAGCTCCATGAGGGTATATTTTGTTTAAAGATCCACTAAAACGCCATTCACGTCAATGACTTATTAGTGAAATTTCCAATTGTTATACTGGAAGACTGAGCAGAGTTGAGAACAGGTAAATACAAATCTGACAAATAGCGAGACAACTGAGATAACAGATCCACTATATGGATTCCTTATCTGTCTTTGTTGAACCCACACTGAGTTACCAGAGAACTGTTCATTTGGTTTGAGTGTTGTACAAAACACCACGCTTGGCAAAATGTTAGGAAGACTGCTCACTTTGATTACGGCTCGACGGGCGACAGATTGTTGTCGAAGTCCATTACTCGTCGCTTCTAACATTCGACCGCCTGTCCTGTCCAGCATCCAATTCGC
>NW_027180275.1:20000-22500 GCF_036669925.1 Montipora capricornis | reverse complement strand
GGTTCCCCATTGACGAGTAAAATCGTCTGGCGTTAGAGAGTGTAAAATCTATAAGTGGCACTATTGGGAGTTAAAGGGCTAATGGGGTCATAGTTTGTGAGTTTATCCATCTGGTGTTAACCCTTTCAGCCCCGTGGGGTTCCCCATTGACGAGTAAAATCGTCTGGCGTTAGACAGAGTAAAATCTATAAGTGGCACTATTGGGAGTTAAAGGGTTAGTGAGATCCTAGAATTTGAGTGACTCCAGCTGTTGTTAACCCTTTCAGCCCCGTGGGGTTCCCCATTGACGAGTAAAATCGTCTGGCGTTAGAGAGAGTAAAATCTATAAGTGGCTCTATTGGGGGCTAAAGGGCTATACGGGCCATAGTTTTCGAGTGACTCCCGCTGTTGTTATCCCTTTCAGCCCCGTGGGGTTCCCCATTGACGAGTAGAATCGTCTGGCGTTAGACAGAGTAAAATCTACAAGTGACTCTATTGGGAGTTAAAGGGTTAATGGGGACATAGTTTTTGAGTGAATCCAGCTGTCGCTAACCCTTTCAGCCCCGTGGGGTTCCCCATTGACGAGTAGAATCGTCTGGCGTTAGACAGAGTAAAATCTATAAGTGGCACTATTGGGAGTTAAAGAGCTAATGGGGACATAGTTTTTGAGTGACTCCAGCTGTTGTTAACCCTTTCAGCCCCGTGGGGTTCCCCATTGACGAGTAGAATCGTCTGGCGTTAGACAGAGTAAAATCTACAAGTGACTCTATTGGGAGTTAAAGGGTTAATGGGGACATAGTTTTTGAGTGAATCCAGCTGTTGTTAACCCTTTCAGCCCCGTGGGGTTCCCCATTGACGAGTAGAATCGTCTGGCGTTAGACAGAGTAAAATCTATAAGTGGCACTATTGGGAGTTAAAGGGTTAATTAGTGGAGTACTTAATAATAGGCGTACATTTTACTGCGTTTAATCCACTTTTTCATTCAAACTCCTTGAAAACAAAGAATTAATCGGTGGATTTCACAAAAATAAAACAACCCCAATTCCACATCTTAGACTGGCTAAACTTAAATTTACCCTACAAAAATACATATGTAGGAGTAAAATCCTCTTCTACTTTTTTTCTCAGAAAGTAGAATTAGTAAGTGGGGTAGACTTTACTCAGTATCCCGATAAATGGAGTAAAATTAACTCCAGCATATTATATTACTCTGTAGGGAGACTAAAATTTACTCTAGCAAAGTCATTGCCTTTGAATATTAACTAGTACTGAGTAAAAATTACTCTTAGCGGAGTTAAATTAACTCCTCTTAGGAGTACATTTTACTCCGCTTTATTTTACTCCACTTTTTCTCTCCAGCACTGGAGTGAAATTAACTCTTTGAAAATAACAGTGTATTGATAAAGCAAGAAAAACACATGACGATAAACAACTTTATTTATTCACACATTTTACAAAACTAACTTTAAACCTAAATTATTTACTGCTGACGTTAAATGTGACGGTACAGTTATTAAACTCCCTAAAACAGAAAGGGCCATTCTTTTTCTAAATTTAAATTCTCGCTCACTGGCGACCTCGTCTTTTGGTTCGCTTTCAACTTTGGTGTACACTTCCGACCTAAAATTACACTAACGTTAGAAATTTCCAGTTCTAAGGCGTATTAATTTATTATCTACCCCTGCATTTAACAGACTAGATGCACACGTTACCTCCGAATAGCGCTGGCCAGACACTTTTCCTCTTCTTCGCTAGTTTTAGGAGGTCTAAATCTGCACTCTGCCATTTGTTTTGCGAAGCAACGAGTTCGTTCAGAACTGACAAATAGCTAGGTAACAACGTGACATTGATGAATATTCAAAAATGTCACAGAGCAGCAAGTAGGTGATAGGATCACACTTCACGTCTCAAATAAAAGATATGAATCGAGAGAACTTATTCAAATGATAATTTAAACTAATTTTCTTTGTTGGAGAAGTAATTTCAAAAACTCGTGCTTCGGGTTTCAGCAGGTTTCCAAACGCTCGAAAACATTACACTTCTTTCTTTTATACGAATATATTTTATAAGAATATCAAGGCTGAAATTTGCAAAATTTAAAGAATATTTTAAGAAGAAAGCCGAGGCTGAGATTTTGAAAAGGATAGATGTCATTTTGTGTGTTGAAACATCTGTAAATATAATACAATTTTATGTTTTTAACTTAACCGTATAAAATTACTGAAATTATTCCTTTCTCTGAACGGCGAAACTAGCCAACAAAACGAAACTATCTGCACTAGCTATAGCAAAATGTTCAACGCTAATGACAATTCGATGAACGGTACATGTAATACATATGTACAGTATTCAGCACAAAACCGCAAAAATGGAGCACGTGTAACGCGATAGAGGTCTAGATACCAAACACTTGTAATTGAACCCCAATAAATTCTAAAACGGAAATGTCATAAGCTATAACTTAAGAATAATACAAGAATATTTTCAGCCTAAAATCGGCAGAAAAATAAGAATATTCAGC
>NW_027180275.1:0-15000 GCF_036669925.1 Montipora capricornis | reverse complement strand
TAATTTCGAGTGCAATTTGGAATAAACGAGCGCGAGTAAATTTTTTCAAAGACGAAAAAGGGAGAGTGCAATTTGTAGTCTTGCTTATTTATTCCAAATTGCACGAAAGAAAATCATGTGATTTCTTTTTACCAACAGACATGAAAAAAATATCGAGAAAAAAAATTGTGCCCTCCAGGGCTAGCATTTGATTGGCTATCTGTGGCTTTCTTTGGTCATTGACCAATTAAAATGCCTGGTTTGTCTACGTCTTTTTGTACTGGATTAACTATTTTTTGCACTGTGTTACTTGAAAACCAATCAGAATGGACGTATTTTCCCATGTATTCTATTAGAACAGAAAACTAGTGCTCGTTGTGGTACTCGGGGTCCTCGACTGAACGCTATTTCGGTATAAAATCTCTGTTGCCCCCAGAAGCCGTAAAGACAACCTATATATTATCTGTTTTTTTTCCTCAAAACAACTTGTCAAGGAAATTCGAAATGGTCTCCAGCACAAGAAATGTTATTGCAACTGACAATAGCTGCTATCAAGCTACTGTAGTATCAGAACTTTGGAGCATGGATCCAAGGACAAAGTAACTTTAGAGCTAACTCAATAATTGTTTTCTTCAGTTTCAGAAATAATAAACAAAGTGAAGCAGCTCAATAAACATGACCAATTGACCCTCTTAAAGCGCATGTAAGTTGTTGGCACTAAGAAAATATCACCCCTTTTTTGGGGGGGAGGGGAATTTTGAAAGGCTTGTGGGCAAGTGTGACCTCGTGTGATTTACATGCCCCTTGGAGGCGTTCCGAAGTGCTCTTGATGTATGGCAATGAAGCTTCTTCGGAATCTCTAGAAACAGATCCAGTGTTCGGTATTGTTAGCATCCAATCAGGATAGTTGTTGGCTTTCAAGGCTTGCTTAACATGTTGAATTTCCTTTACTTTGTCAAGTTCTTTAGACACCAAGGTGTGACCTCGAAGTAGCAGAGTGTTAACTACAGCTCTTTTATGTTGAAGATGACAGTTAGAATAGAAATTCAGATATTGATCAGTATGAGTCGGTTTCCGGTATACGGTGACCTTCGTTGAGCCATCTTCGTTCACGTGAAGGCAGGTGTCAAGAAATGTAATTCTGCCGTTCTTTTCTTTCTCCGAAATGAACTGGATGTGTGGAGTGATGGAGTTGACATGATCGCCATTCGGAAAATGAGCTCACTGCGCATTCATGAATTTTGGTCAGCGTGTCATGAACATATCGATACCACATAGCTGACGGGGTAGGTGCAGTATCCTATGCTCTGCTCCCAAAGTGTTCCATATAAACATTGGCGACTATGAGTGAAATTTGGGAATCCATTGCGGCCCCTTGTTTTTGCTTATAGAATCCATTTTGGAATGTGAAGTAGGAAATAGCAAGGCACATTTCAAGTAGGGTGGATAATTGTTGTTGACGACAGCATTACCTATGAGAAATTGACATCCGACCCAACTAGATCTATAAAGAACAAGCTCATTCAAATTTTGAGAGATTGGCGAAGAGAGGGCAGAATTTTTGACTCCCTATATAACCAAGTGTACCTTATTTTATTCCTAAATTCTACGGTCTTCCCTAGATTCATAAGAAAGATGCTCCGCTACGACCAATAGTCTCAAGCATTGGCAGTGTGATATGTAATACTGCCAGGTCTCAACGATCACCATATCATCAATAGTGAGGATTTCATCAACAAAATCTTAGATCTTGAAGTACCCCGGGACTGAAACTCGGGTCATACGATGTTTCGGCGTTGTTCACGAGTATCCCGATCAATGAAGCTATTCCAATTATTGTTTGATCAACACTGGAAGGTGACCCAACTTTACCAGATAGATGTTCTCTGGATGTACCACGATTATCCACCCAACTTGAAATGTGCCTTTCTAGTACCTACTTCACATTCCAGGATGAATTCTATAAGCAAAAACAAGGGGATCGCGATGGGTTCCCCAATTTCACCCATAGTCACCAATCCTTATATGGAACACTTTGAGAGCAGAGCATTGGTTACCGCACCTACTCCGCTAGCTATGTGGTATCGATATGCTGATGGCACGATGACCAAAATTCCATCAATCCACACATCCAGTTCACTTCGGAGGAAGAAAAGAACGGCAGAATTCCATTTCTTGGCACCTGCCTTCACGTGAACGAAGATGGCTCAACGAAGGTCACCGTATACCGGATCAATATCTGAATTTCCATTCTAATCATCATCTAACACATAAAAGAGCTGTCGCTAACACTCTGCTAGTTCGAGCTCACACCTTGGTGTCTGAAGAACTTGACAAAGTAAAGGAAATTCAACATGTTAATCAAGCCTTGAAAGCCAACAACTATAAGTCCTGATTGGATGCTAACAATACCGAACACTGGATCTGTTTCGAGAGATTCCGAAGAATCTATCAACGAGAAGAGAATATATGCTTCAGTGCCATCCATCAAGGGCGCTTCGGAACGCCTCTAAGGAGCATTCAAATCACACGAGGTCACACTTACACACAAGCCTCGCGTCAGCTCGTGATTCACGTGGGTCACCAGAAATAAGCAAATACCGCTTATTTTTGCTCACCATTCTTCTAATTCCTATATATATGAATATAAATAGACATCTATTCACGAAAACAAGGAAAATTCTACTCAAACGGTTTAATGGTCACTTAAATCCGTTTGTGTTGGCCTTTAGCTCCACTCGCGCGAGCAACTCGAATGAGCGGGTGACGCATGCGTAAATGCCGATCTTGTAACCCCCTCATTTTTCCTAATTTTGCAACTTCACTCGTTTATATCTCTGCTTCCGGACGGTGAATTTTTTTCATTTTTTGCATGTTAGCTTAGATTAATTTAAAACGTTTGTCTTTCAAAAAATTATGTAGGTGAAAAAAAAGAAAAAAAATTGGAGACATTTCAAAAAAACTGATTTTTCTGAAAAACTTACCTACAAATTTTGTTGAATTTTAAATATTTTAGAGGTTATTTCTAACATTATCTGGTAACGCTGAATGGGAAGATTATACCTTCCAGTTTTTTCAAAAAAGACAATATATCTTGATTTTAAGGCTCAAAGAAATGCCTTATATCGTTGCCATGGTAACGTTATTTTGGAGGAAAATGTGATGTGAGAAATATGTGATGGGTACTCAATACACTTGCCAAATTTCGTCTTGATATGATTACCCTAACTGTATCTAAGGACAGAATATGTTTGTTTGAAAAAAGGAGAAACTATTCGAGCCTCCTTAAGATCACAACTAGGTAGTGTTAAACCTTAAAAAGTATGGAACCGTCTATCACATCCATTGCGAACAATGTAAGAAAGATTATGTGGGCGAAACTTCTCGGTTATTATAAAGTCGAGTAAAGGAACATCTTTCTAGGAATTCGTCAGCTGTTCATGAACATTGCCAGCTTACGGGTCATTCAGTGGATTCCTGCAAAACAGAAGCTCTTGCCACGGAAAGTAACACATTCAAACGCCACATAAGGGAGGCAATTGAGATAAGATTACGAGAGCCCTCTTTGAACAGAGACAATGTCTTCGGATTAGCCAACATTTACGACACCATTTTAGCTCCCTCAGGACCATTATATAACCCTTCTTAACATTCAAATTTGCATTGTGGCTGACAGTTCGGTGGATCCGAACGAAATATCCCACTAAGTGTTTAATTGCGCTCTGAGTACAGGAAAAAAATATTTTAAAATCATGATTCCAGAGCAGGAAAACAAAATTTTGATTCAATTTGTATACTGTCAAAATAAGCTGACACCATTGTATGGCGGCGACAAGAAATATATATGAGAAGTGAGCAAATCCCATTGTCACATGATAATTGTCTGAAATTTATTTGTATAGTACGTCCATGCTGAGAAGGTCTTTTAAATCTGTTATTCCCATAACCGCGTGGTCCATTTTTACACCAACTGTGACACAGACCCAAAACTAGATTACAAAAAAATCATCGTAGAAAGTGCTACCTTTGTAGTGACATCTGTAAATGGTTACGGAGACTCTCTTGTCGTCTCCGATAAGGACGATGAAGTGCATAGGCCCTATCTCACAGCCCCTCAATGTTCTTGACCTAGCGGGAAGTGAAAGACCCCTCACAATATTGGCAAAGAGAAGGGCATTGAGTTCCCGGTGTGCGGTCTGTCCTCTGTATCTTATCATTGGTAAGAGGGTAAATGCTCGGAGATACTAGCTATAACAAGAGCCACTGTGCAATCCTAGGGAAATGATAAGATGTAAACCGATGTTGTCCGCTTTAGAAAGCGTAATCGTTGTAGCAATTTTTGCATTTGGAGGGATTGGGTGCTCTCTGTAAGTTGTCTGGCATGGTATACACGCCTTTCGTTACCCACCTTTAATTTAACTACGAATATTGTAAATTCGTTTTCTACCAGAGCTTGGATCGCCACTCGTAGCCTTTGCTACGGGAAAAGATTACATGAAATATCGGCTTCAAAAATCATATATTTGAACTGTGGGTATGAAGTTTTTCAGTGGGAATTAAAATGATCATCACAATTGAGATACGTAACTTGTTACAAAGAAAGTGAAAACGATGTACATACTATAGGACGAAACGGGCAACGCGAACCCGCGGGACTGTGTTGCACATGTACTGCATGACCACTGATTCATAAAGCTTTTGTGAACTGGTTAGTTGTATCCGCAAAGGGGTGAAAATGGGGATAAGGCATTTGTTATATAAAGTTACTGCAGTTAGAATGACCTTGCACCACATTTAGAGCAACACCTTAGGCAGCTGCAAAGACGCCTGCAAAAAACTATCCCGGATACCAATCTATAAGACTAGTATGGCCAAAAGGGGAGTACGGCGAGTAGTGGCGACCGTAATCTGTTGTCTTTCTTATTCTGCTTTACTCAACAGCACTGATGAATTACTCGCCGCAGACGATGAAGTGATAGACCCACCGGAAGATGAGGTCTCACAGCCAACCCCACTGTGAATAATACAAACACGGGGCTTTTAAACTATTTTACAACAAGAACGACTGATAGCCTAGAATTCAATTCAGCGTTCCCAACCACAAATGAGCAAACAACTTCCGAAGTACGGGAAGTATTTACGAATTCTGCAACAACAACTCCACATCCCTCCCCCTTCTCTGTAACAAGTACGACAAATGTGAGGACAAAATCTTCCGCCTCAGAAGAAACTGTAATAAAACCTTCTCCGTGGACACCTGAGACAAAGTTAGATGCAACATCAACTAAAAGAGTCTTACCAACGAAGGCAACAGCCCAATTGCAAAAGGGACAAAATACAACATCGCAAAATGAAATAAGCAAGAAAAAACAACTTCTAAGGTATGAAAGATCGTTATGGGGTTTTTTGAAATTGAAAATTTGGGTTATTCAGACGACCGTTAATCAAATATGCTTTTAACCTACAATACTGGACAAAACGTTTAGGGAGAGTTAAGCCTTTCAACCGCTGTTGAGCGATCGCATGCAAACTAACAGACCTTTTCCCGTCCATGTCGAGGTTGGTTATTCAGGGGCTCTATTCTGCTGCCTTGGCAGTTGTGGCTTTAAGGAGCTCGTGAGCACCTGGGGCAGTACAATACCATGATAACTGGATGAGAAGGAAAAGGAGGAATCGAAAAACATTGTGTATCTGCTGAACATGCCACGATGCATTACAATACGATACATACTGAATTGACCGCTCCCATAGGGGCTTTTCAGGGTCAATAAATCAACGAAACAACAGAACACAACTACAACTGTTAAGAATCCCAACTGGCCGGAGGCAAACCAGTTGGCTTTTTACAAGTGCAGCTGGGAAGTTGAACCGGGGAATACCAGGATCAAATTCAACGAGTGGTCAGAGCGGGTCTTGAACCCGGGTTCTCCGGATCTCAAGGCAAGCGCCCTAACCACTGGGCCACACTACCTCCTGAATAGCATTAGCATTACTTGATTATTCCGACATCTTCTCTTCATGTATCTTGTCAACGAGTTAGAGGCCGATTGTTACTTTCCCGTCAAAATAGCATCCCCAGCAATTCCCAATAGTGATTAGTTTTAAATCATATAAAGATTTGAAAGTAAACATTATCTGTATGAGAATTTTTTTATCGTGAGAGCTGTTCCTTGTTTGTGAGAATCTTAGTGTGATCGCACTGTCTCCAGAGAATTTGTATTGCCAGGGACTATGTAGAGGTTGGGGCTGTAGTCCCTACTCCGGTTTTGCTATTGGTGTTTTGGTGATCTGGTTTAGTGCATAATAAATTGGGGAACAGTAGCCTTCGATTATTGTTCTGCTCAGTTTTTTAAACACTCACACCACAGTGACCCAAACACATAATTTGAATGCTCAGTCAAGGTAACGGTTTGCAGGGTCTGGGGTTTATATGGGAAACATGAAATGCAGAAAAGAATCGGCTAATCCTAGTTTATGGCGAGGAAATTACAAGAAATAAACTTACTCTTACTTCATTTTGTGTCCTTGTGTCGATTTAAGGCGTCCTGGGCAAGTTTTGAAATTTGCTCCTATCCTTCATTAAAAGAAGACAAGACTGGACGCTCGCAACCTCTGTAGCCACTGATCACTCCGCGATCGAGGACAATTTAATCCCAAAAATCGGCTTGATTCGTCTTTTTGTCCACTCTCACATGAAGATCGACAACAAACGATATACCATAAACGCCCAGAGTCCCAGAGCAATCTCCACATGCTTAGAGAACGGGCCAATTTTCACAAAGAACCCGCCGCTTTCTCCAGTCTGAGAGCCGTTCGCCATTCAAACAGGGCACGACCGTTGGTCTGGTGACAATTTCAGCCTCTAGGGGTAGGGATCCAAGATCAAATCTCGCCTATCTGGATCTTTCGCACGTCCCCACGGGCTTTTTGACGAATACTCAATCGCGTTGCTCAACTACGTAAACACGCAAATATCAGTTGATTCTCGAACGTTTTCCTAGAGAGAAATTACTTGCTCCCCGCTGCACTGCCATGGAATCAAAAACCATCCGCGAACCTAACGAGTCGTCCTCAGTTGAAAGCAACGGAAAATATCCATTCGCTGTCCTGGTCATTCTGAGCAAAGGAAGTCTTTCGATTGTTAACAATGCGATGTGATGATCACGTTGGTTCTCTTTTTCTTTTTCTCTTTTTTTTCCCTGCATTTCATGTTTTCCATATAAAGCCTACAAACCGTTATGTTGACTGAGCATTCAATTATGTGTTTGGGTCGCCTGCGGTGACAGCTGAAATACCCGAGAGCTTCGCCTGGTTGGTTCCTTACGTGTGATAATTATTACGACTATATTTCGTTATCTTGTTTCTTCCGATACATAGATCACCCAAGTCCAACCACAAGAAATGAAAGACAGGACAAAGGTAAGGGAAACTCTGGTAATACAACACACTGTTGCCCAACGTCGTTCCCAGGGTCCCAATTATCTCATCGACAAAGAGACCCTCGGCTGGGAACCACTTACCTTCAATTGCTAGTGTCATCACACGTCAATATTGGCAGTGACAATGATTAAGATAATGATGGTGACAAAGGTTCAGCTCAGTTCAGTTCAGGTCAGTTTCAGAGAAACCGAAGACATGCAAATAGCGAAAGAAAACAATTAAACGTTTGATACGAATTTGTCGTCGGTTTGTCCCTGAACTCCATTGATCAGCTGAATACGTTGTGCAGTCATTGGTGAAGAAAGGAAGTGCAGCCCCCTCGTTACGTCTGTCCTAGTCGACTTATTCTCCCTCGTATTCCCAAGAGACTGGTTACAGACCTCCACCGATACGCTAATCCACCTCTCTGTCTGCTTTCCTTTCAGTCGAGGAAATGGATTGTTGGGATACAAAAGTAATTTTCCAGCGATTTTTATGATAATTCTGTTGTTAATCGTGGTGATTTACTTTGGTTATCATAACAGAAACAAGGTGAGTTACAAATAAGCTCTTGTCGATGAGATGAAGATAAGTCACCGACAGCTTGCTAGTTGGGGCCACAAATTTTGCTAGTCCTTATCTTTCTTCCTATTTTTTACCATGCTCGAGGAACTACCGCCTTGTGATAATTAGCTCAGACCACATGGCTAGAAGCACCAACGTATCTGATAAGTCGACTAAGTTCTGCTATGACTTATCTTCTCCGTACTGAATAATCTAGTGGATAGCGCTCTCTTCCTTTAAATTTGAATGGCTGAGACTAGTTTCTAAAACAACATAAATCGTTGAAAGATGAAAAAGGCATCCGCTGTGACCAATCCACCTCCTTTCCCTTAAGAATTCTACAGTGTTTCACTATGTTGAGATTCCCTCCCCCCCACCCCCTCCCCCCCCCCCGCTGAGAGAATCAGTGCGGCAGCAAAAGTAACAATCCCAAAAGAACAGCAGGCTACGGGTAGCCTACACTTTGTTTGAAGGATTTTTAGCCGACTTCCTTTAAGTTCACAGTATCTCAGTGGGTTTTTTGTATGCTACAATATCTAGGTAAATATCCAGTTTGAATTCCGTAGTCCGACGTCCAAAGTCCACATTCCGTGACCCAATGATAGGGTTTAAGTGCGATCGTGGATATTTGTTTACATTTAAAACTGTTGCTAACAGCGTTGATTCCAATCAAAACCACAAAACAGATGCTTTTCAAGTCTCTACGATGATATTTAAAAATATTTAATAATTTTTCTTAACAATACTGGGGAATTATAAAATTACGATATCTGTTACAGAGTCATACGATAGCCGGATAAACTCGTTTCCGGGCACGCACACTATTGTTTCATCATATTTCCCCGTTTATCTGTCACGCAGTCTTCCGTGGTTTAGTGGTCATCGCGATTGCCTCTGAAGGAAGAGACTCACTACGAGACAGAGAAGTCTTACGCATGCGCAGCCAGAGCGCGACCCGAAAAAAAAGTCCAAAAACGAAGTCGTTAGAACTATAAGGTTCCACTGACGTTTTACTCCATGAACAATGCGCTTTTGAGCGGAACAGTACTGCCCACCTTGTCTATGGCATTTTCAGTGATTTGCTTTATCTTCTCCTCTCCTCGCCATACCAAGAGAAAATGAGAAACGTTCCTTTTCACAAATGCTCTAATGTAATTACAGGGTGAGATGTTTGTTAGGTCTTTTTTCTGTCTCGAGAAACGTAACATTTCGACAAATTATTACGTTTTAGATCCAGAGATTTATCAAGACAGGCTACTCTAGCCGAAATCATGGCAGTTCAGGTTACGTCAAGTCAAGTCGAAGACGAAATCAATCTACCCCACGATGCCAACAGACATTACGTCTATTAACACAATCTAGGGAGCAGGACAAAATAGTCAGAGTTGGACAGGATGAGGAGCAGTAAAGCATCTTCACTTCAAAACCTCGTTGTTTTTGTTTTCAAACCCTCATTTTTTGTTCTAAACGTACCGTACATTTCACTAGACACGGACGTACTTTCGGATTCGAACGTGATCTTTGAGGCGAAATTCTTCCTACCCAGCGTAGCAAGCGAAGGGCTCCGAAGAGATTTCTCCGCTTTCTAGCCGCGCAAAAAAATAAAATAAAATAAATAAAAAAAAAAATGTGAAGAAAGCCGCACAATGCTTTTTGTCATGTAGCAGAGGGAGAGCCGTATTTAAACAAGAAGACGTCAAAACGTCTAGACGCATAGGTCTGGCTGTTTAGTGCGCCCCGTCTTTGTGCTAGACGGCTTTAATGGTTTTCGACGACTACGACGCCTGACTTTAGAGGGAATTAGCATCCCGTTTCGGGCCAGCCTATTTCAGGCTATCAGTGGATCGGGAAGAGTGTAGTTGTGGCGAGGGTGAGAGCAAGTCTTTTCTAGCCCTGGCCACTATCCGGAAGTCCCGACCCGACAGCCTGGAACAGGCAAGTTTTGGGTGAAATTCTCGTTTTTCCTACATACACAAAGTATCTTTTCAAAATATAGAGACAAGTCAAGTTAGAGTGAGAAAGTTTTCATGCATTTATGATAAGCAGCGGTCTGCTGTTTGCCGTTTAACGCTTCTTATTATATAGATACTGATGAAATACTAGGATTTTCCTTCTTGCGAAGAAAACATATCTTCACCGCGCGCAGTGAACATATTTTTATCTTTCACATGTGAGATATAGGTGACGTCATGGTAACGAACACGATTAGTCAATAAAAGGCGAGCTTCCCCTAATTGTAAGGTACTTTTGTGCTTTAATAAAATTCTTCTCTACAACAATAACATTTTTATTGCACAATTTTACATTATCAAGATTTTTTTCATATCTTTTTTCATGTTACACAACATGCATGTTTAGCGGTTGGTGACCACTTTTTCATCATTTCGAAAAGGAGTAATTAAAGCAAGTTGTTTTAATCTGAATATTCATCAATATCTATATAATAAACAGAACGTTTACATGGCCGCGCGGGGATAAGGATTTTATCTTCTCGTGCTGAAAGTATCTCGTACTCGTTCGCTTCGCTCACTCGTGAGAGATACTTTCAGCACTCGAAGATAAATTTGTATCCCCGCGCAGCCATGTAATATCCTCTATATATTCTCTCTATTACGCACGATTGTAACGCACTTTGTCTGACAATTAATGTTTCTACCATTTTTCCCGCATTTGTTTTGACAAGGCCAACAATGTGTAGGAAAAGACGAAAAGTCAGTCAAACCCAATGGAACCAAAATGTTGGAAATCTTGACGTCGTACTTCCGTATATACATTTTATAAAATAATTAGGATAGTACGCGCACTCTCATTGGTCAATAGCTGTGTTTAGATGAGAGTATGGCAACACGGCTCTTACATCATACCAAATTTGATTGGTTATGTATTGTCGGACGCGTGTTTTGATTGCCTGGTAGGAAACATGAGTGTGTGTCAGAAAATATGTTTCAATCAAGAAGTAAAAAACCGGCATTTTCCTTCATTTGTGGAATTATCTTTGAGAAATATTTTATAAAAGCATAGAGATTTTTTTCCGTGTTTCCATAGGAGTTGGGAGAATTCTCGACAGTTATTTTCACCCTGAGATGCATAACTGTCTCGAATTCTGCTAACTCCCCTCGTGTTTAGATGAGGCTATGGAAACACGGAAAACGTTATTTCAGACAGCTCAGTAACACAGTTGTAGTTTATACATTACAAGCATTATGAATAAAGACAACTTTTATTACAAAAAATGCATATAAAGGGTGAACACAATCTTATTTGACATTACTCCTTAACTGACTAATCGAACTTCAAGACTGCCATTCAAAAACACATGTGGTGGTAGAAAAAGGCAAATGTACTTTAACTGGTTATAGAGCGGTTTTCAATTGGGTGTCGAAAGTGATTAGCGAATTGCTTTGGTTTATGATTACTTCACTCAGTGATTGGTTCAAAGTTCTCGCGCCACTTCTTCAACCATTAGAAGTGAAACCAAAACCAATTGTGGCTCGGGCGTGCACATTTTCCCGCGCTTAGTGTCGGCTACGTGTAATACTTCGAGTTTGGATTGGTTTTACTGAATTGTCTCTGTCCTTTTTGATTGGCAAAAGTAATACTTTGGTTTTGGTTTTACGACACTCGATTGAAACTCGCTCTATTAATTCATTGCCTATACTGTACGTCAAAAGAGTCCAAGAGAACTACCAAAAATACTTAGGACAAAATAATACGTTTTGGACATTTTTACAATGTAGAAGCGATGATGGCAACAGAAAAATGTTTGATTTGTCCATGGGGTGAACCAGGGTGCCTTTGAACCTTTCGCATTGTTGCCTCAAAGAAGCCCGCATGGATGGTTGGACTTTTTGGACGTTTGTGAAATCAATATCCTCTTTTATGAGTGCTAACCTAATCATCCAGAAACGCGTTTTCACTTGGTCATCCAAATTTTAGTATAATTATAATTCCCAAATACTCCTAGATATCACTTTCATGAGAAGTCTCCGGCAAGAATCATTCACCTTTGATAGCAGGTTTGTTCATCTGCCAAATGTTGTAGGTTAGTGCCGTAGCAAGGTCACCCAACCAAGGTAGGGCAAGAGCAACCTGCTGCAACTCTGTTGATTGGATAAAATGTGTAAACACAGCCGGCAATATTTATCCACAGGACGCAGATCTCACCAAACGCCTATCGAGAAAAAAAAAAAAACATTCCAAATTCCATTGAGTGCGGTTATTAAATGTTTCAGTTAATTAATAACCTCCGTTCTCATGGAATACAGAGGAGGTCCTTTCAAAGACATTGATAATGCGCTCATTCTGAATGCTAAGTGTTCGAAGCAAAGGTTGCTATTTACACTTTTTTAACGCTCTCTCGAGGAGTCTCTCTCTATAGGAATGCGTGTGACTCTCCTCTCGAGATCACCCTCTCGTCTTGCTAGGAGGTGGTAGCTTTCTTTTGAGGGGTACCAGCTGCCCATGATCAAGAGCGTAAAACTTCGACGTATTTGTTTCACAGACAGAGTTATTTTTAGATTGATTTTCCCGCGAAACCAGACCGTTCCAGCCAATAATGAGCCTGACATAGCGATTGCCCCTAATGAAAACGCTCTCAAGTTCGATAGTAAACTTATTTAGAAACCCTAAAAAAACTAATACCTTGTGAAAGTGCCCGCCACACACACCTATTCCCGGAGGCGGGTGGGGGCTTCGCATATGAAGGGTGGGGATTCTCGTCGGAAATTATGAATTAAACCCCTAGAAAGAGACCAATCTGGTGTTTGTTAGTAGCAACCCTTCCCTGTGAATAAAAAACTCTAAGCATTGTTTCTCTCGTGCCTAAGAAAGAGTCGGTGGCTGATAAGTGTTTTTCCAATTAAAGGTGGAGATTCCGAGTGCTTCAGTTCCCCTGAGATTATAACCATTAATTTTCTCTTCACCCAGGATTTTCTGACCCCTAAAAGAGACCATAAAATATTTTTAAAACATTAAATGTATATATTTTTATTTCTTTGCGTGAAACCCTAAACGAGACCTTCACGGCTACATAAGGAGCTACATATGATGGCATTTTCCCCAGAACACTCGAAGTGGGACCAAAAGTCGAAATTTACACCGCTAAGCAAGACAAAGCGCATCCCCACCCTTTCATGTGCGAGTGCCACCCTAGGGACCTAGTATGACAGTTGAACAGTTGCTTCCCTATTACGGTCTTCTGCCAATACAGTATGTGACACACTTAAGTGCTGATGACTTTATCTGGGCAGGACGTTGAGGGTGTATTTTATAGCCTGGGTGGCCTTGTTTAAGCAACGTTAAAACAAAGTTTACAAGGTTCACTCTTTTATCTTAAAGGTTTCCTTTTTAAGTTGTGTAAAGTCGGCAAAACTAGCAGTCATTTGGAGTCTTTTCACAAGTTTATGTCAGAAACTGCATTCAAATGTAAAATTCCTTCAAAAACAGGAATATAGCCAAGGTTGCCGGCTACATTGTGGAAAGGAAAGGAACTTAAGGAAATTCATTAAGTGTCTGATCTTCTAGTGCTAGAGCACTAATAAGGGACACTGTAACTGAAATAAACAAATTAAGCAAATAAATGTTGGTTTTTGTGGAGGGGAAAGCCAGAGTCCGACCTGGAGAAAAACCTCTCAGAGCAGAGTAGGGACTTAACAAGTCAACCCACATATGACCCCAACTCTGAGAATCAAACCCGGGCCAGATTGGGTGGGAGGCGAGTGCTCAAAGTCACCACTGCGCCATCCCTGCAAAGTGCACCCCACAGAGAACAATTAGTCATCAAAGTGAGTCACATGTACATGTAAGAGTTTGTTTCATCTGTTTTCACCAGGGTTCTTCGTCTGTCAATAACCTAGCTCCCATTGAAGTTCTTGCAGTTCAATGGGTAGACAGAGTTCAATATTATTGTCCTTTTGCCCATTGGAAAGCCACTACCTGATAACTCCTAAACAAAATCTCAATGAAACCCTTGGCATTCCTGCGTGACATTCAACAATTATCCTGCGAAATCGCGTGGATATCACCTGGTATTTAGCCGACAAGGCCGTAAGCCGAGTTGGCTAAAATTACGCGATATTCCACAAAATTGAGAAAGATAATTGTTTTATTCTTCAACACATTGATGACAAAGCACAATTTTCTGTGTTTATTGGCAAAAAAAAAGTGGAAAGACTACCACTTTTCTCCGCGACATATAAAATCACGTACCGTATATCGCGCAGGATATCTGTTAAGCATGCTATGACCATATTTGGACATTGTCGAAATGTGTTTGAATAATAAAACAATACATACGTTTATGAATGGACGGGACTGTTTTACTGGGAACTAAAACACTTGAAGAACCACAACAACCTTACATCCAGGAACCGAGTAGGATACTTATTCTTTGTGAAAATGTATGCAACAAGAGTTGTCATTTTGAGCAAAGTCACAATTCCCACCTTTTTTGTATGTATTAACACCCAGTATTTTTATTAAAGTCTCTTTTTAATCTCTATCATGTAAATCTATTGTCAATTATAATAAAAGCAAGTTGCACGTAAGCTCAAGGATATGAATTTTCCATTTGCGTGGTAAGAACAATATCTCACTTACAGTACTGGCTGTGCTCACTGCTATTATAAGCCATCATACATTTTTCTCAGGTTATACTGTGTACAGACGCTATTGTTTGTACTTAAGGTTTATTGATACTTGTACTTATTACTGATATTGTACTTATTGGTTTATCCACAAAACTTTTATTCATACTTAACCCTTTGACGTCCAAACTGGCCTAAACCGGCCAGACTTTACTCTGTCTAACGCCAGACAATTTTACTCATCAATGGGGAACCCCTGGGAGTCAATGGGTTTAAAGTTGTGGGATTCAGTTACTCATACATGGCTGTATCTAGTGCTTTGTTCAGTTCCTTACCAGTCCAGCTTATGAGAACCAAAGAAATAGGGTCCAAAGCCAGTTTAATGCCAGGTTTGTTTCCATACAAGGTAGAGCTAACTTTGCATCACCATCAAATCCACCCCCATCTCGCCAGA
>NW_027180274.1:0-20780 GCF_036669925.1 Montipora capricornis | reverse complement strand
TTTTTTCACGCTGTTAGCTTAACCCTTTAAGCCCCGAGGGGTTCCCCATTGACGAGTAAAATCGTCTGGCGTTAGACAGAGTAAAATATATAAGTGCCATTGGCACCATCGGGGCTGAAAGGGTTTAAACAGGGACATAGTTTTTTCACGCTGTTAGCTTAAACAGGGACATAGTTTTTTCACGCTGTTAGCTTAACCCTTTAAGCCCGAGGGGTTCCCCATTGACGAGTAAAATCGTCTGGCGTTAGACAGAGTAAAATCTATAAGTGCCATTTGGCATTCTCGGGGCTGAAAGGGTTAAACGGGGACATAGTTTTTTAATGCTGTTAGCTTAAACTGGGACATACTAGTTTTTTAATGCTGTTAGCTTAACCCTTTAAGCCCCAAGGGGTTCCCCATTGACGAGTAAAATCGTCTGGCGTTAGACAGAGTAAAATCTATAAGTGCCATTTGGCACTATCGGGGCTGAAAGGGTTAAACGGCGACATAGTTTTTTCACGCTGTTAGCTTAAACAGGGACATAGTTTTTTCACGCTGTTAGCTTAACCCTTTAAGCCCCGAGGGGTTCCCCATTGACGAGTAAAATCGTCTGGCGTTAGACAGAGTAAATCTATAAGTGCCATTTGGCACTATCGGGGCTGAAAGGTTAAACAGGGACATAGTTTTTTCACGCTGTTAGCTTAAACAGGGACATAGTTTTTTCACGCTGTTAGCTTAACCCTTTAAGCCCCGAGGGGTTCCCCATTGACGAGTAAAATCGTCTGGCGTTAGACAGAGTATAATCTATAAGTGCCATTTGGCACTATCGGGCTGAAAGGGTTAAACAGGGACATAGTTTTTTCACGCTGTTAGCTTAAACAGGGACATAGTTTTTTCACGCTGTTAGCTTAACCCTTTAAGCCCCGAGAGGGTTCCCCATTGACGAGTAAAATCGTCTGGCGTTAGACAGAGTAAAATCTATAAGTGCCATTTGGCACTATCGGGGCTGAAAGGGTTAAACAGGGACATAGTTTTTTCACGCTGTTAGCTTAAACAGGGACATAGTTTTTTCACGCTGTTAGCTTAACCCTTTAAGCCCCGTGAGGGTTCCCCATTGACGAGTAAAATCGTCTGGCGTTAGACAGAGTAAAATCTATAAGTGCCATTTGGCACTATCGGGGCTGAAAGGGTTAAACAGGGACATAGTTTTTTCACGCTGTTAGCTTAAACAGGGACATATTTTTTCACGCTGTTAGCTTAACCCTTTAAGCCCCGAGGGGTCCCCATTGACGAGTAAAATCGTCTGGCGTTAGACAGAGTAAAATCTATAAGTGCCATTTGGCACTATCGGGGCTGAAAGGGTTAAACAGGGACATAGTTTTTTCACGCTGTTAGCTTAAACAGGGACATAGTTTTTTTCACGCTGTTAGCTTAACCCTTTAAGCCCCGAGGGGTTCCCCATTGACGAGTAAAATCGTCTGGCGTTAGACAGAGTAAAATCTATAAGTGCCATTTGGCACTATCGGGGCTGAAAGGGTTAAACAGGGACATAGTTTTTTCACGCTGTTAGCTTAAACAGGGACATAGTTTTTTCACGCTGTTAGCTTAACCCTTTAAGCCCCGAGGGGTTCCCCATTGACGAGTAAAATCGTCTGGCGTTAGACAGAGTAAAATCTATAAGTGCCATTTGGCACTATCGGGGCTGAAAGGGTTAAACAGGGACATGGCTTTTTCAAGCTGTTAGCTTAAACAGGGACATAGTTTTTTCACGCTGTTAGCTTAACCCTTTAAGCCCCGAGGGTTCCCCATTGACGAGTAAAATCGTCTGGCGTTAGACAGAGTAAAATCTATAAGTGCCATTTGGCACTATCGGGGCTGAAAGGGTTAAACAGGGACATAGTTTTTTTCACGCTGTTAGCTTAAACAGGGACATGGCTTTTTCACGCTGTTAGCTTAACCCTTCATGCCCCGAGGGGTTCCCCATTGACGAGTAAAATCGTCTGGCGTTAGACAGAGTAAAATCTATAAGTGCCATTTGGCACTATCGGGGCTGAAAGGGTTAAACAGGGACATGGCTTTTTCACGCTGTTAGCTTAAACAGGGACATAGTTTTTTCACGCTGTTAGCTTACCCTTTAAGCCCGAGGGGTTCCCCATTGACGAGTAAAATCGTCTGGCGTTAGACAGAGTAAAATCTATAAGTGCCATTTGGCACTATCGGGGCTGAAAGGGTTAAACAGGGACATAGTTTTTTCACGCTGTTAGCTTAAACAGGGACATAGTTTTTTCACGCTGTTAGCTTAACCCTTTAAGCCCCGAGGGGTTCCCCATTGACGAGTAAAATCGTCTGGCGTTAGACAGAGTAAAATCTATAAGTGCCATTTGGCACTATCGGGGCTGAAAGGGTTAAACAGGGACATAGTTTTTTCACGCTGTTAGCTTAAACAGGGACATAGTTTTTTCACGCTGTTAGCTTAACCCTTTAAGCCCCGAGGGGTTCCCCATTGACGAGTAAAATCGTCTGGCGTTAGACAGAGTAAAATCTATAAGTGCCATTTGGCACTATCGGGGCTGAAAGGGTTAAACAGGGACATAGTTTTTTCACGCTGTTAGCTTAAACAGGGACATAGTTTTTTCACGCTGTTAGCTTAACCCTTTAAGCCCCGAGGGGTTCCCCATTGACGAGTAAAATCGTCTGGCGTTAGACAGAGTAAAATCTATAAGTGCCATTTGGCACTATCGGGGCTGAAAGGGTTAACAGGGACATAGTTTTTTCACGCTGTTAGCTTAAACAGGGACATAGTTTTTTCACGCTGTTAGCTTAACCCTTTAAGCCCCGAGGGGCTCCCCATTGACGAGTAAAATCGTCTGGCGTTAGACAGAGTAAAATCTATAAGTGCCATTTGGCACTATCGGGGCTGAAAGGGTTAAACAGGGACATGGCTTTTTCACGCTGTTAGCTTAAACAGGGACATAGTTTTTTCACGCTGTTAGCTTAACCCTTCAAGCCCAGAGGGGTTCCCCATTGACGAGTAAAATCGTCTGGCGTTAGACAGAGTAAAATCTATAAGTGCCATTTGGCACTATCGGGGCTGAAAGGGTAAAACAGGGACATAGCTTTTTCACGCTGTTAGCTTAAACAGGGACATAGTTTTTTCACGCTGTTAGCTTAACCCTTTAAGCCCCGAGGGGTTCCCCATTGACGAGTAAAATCGTCTGGCGTTAGACAGAGTAAAATCTATAAGTGCCATTTGGCACTATCGGGGCTGAAAGGGTTAAACAGGGACATAGTTTTTTCACGCTGTTAGCTTAAACAGGGACATAGTTTTTTCACGCTGTTAGCTTAACCCTTTAAGCCCCGAGGGGTTCCCCATTGACGAGTAAAATCGTCTGGCGTTAGACAGAGTAAAATCTATAAGTGCCATTTGGCACTATCGGGGCTGAAAGGGTTAAACAGGGACATAGTTTTTTCACGCTGTTAGCTTAAACAGGGACATAGTTTTTTCACGCTGTTAGCTTAACCCTTTAAGCCCCGAGGGGTTCCCCATTGACGAGTAAAATCGTCTGGCGTTAGACAGAGTAAAATCTATAAGTGCCATTTGGCACTATCGGGGCTGAAAGGGTTAAACAGGGACATAGTTTTTTCACGCTGTTAGCTTAAACAGGGACATAGTTTTTTCACGCTGTTAGCTTAACCCTTTAAGCCCCGAGGGGTTCCCCATTGACGAGTAAAATCGTCTGGCGTTAGACAGAGTAAAATCTATAAGTGCCATTTGGCACTATCGGGGCTGAAAGGGTTAAACAGGGACATAGTTTTTTCACGCTGTTAGCTTAAACAGGGACATAGTTTTTTCACGCTGTTAGCTTAACCCTTTAAGCCCCGAGGGGTTCCCCATTGACGAGTAAAATCGTCTGGCGTTAGACAGAGTAAAATCTATAAGTGCCATTTGGCACTATCGGGGCTGAAAGGGTTAAACAGGGACATAGTTTTTTCACGCTGTTAGCTTAAACAGGGACATAGTTTTTTCACGCTGTTAGCTTAACCCTTCAAGCCCAGAGGGGTTCCCCATTGACGAGTAAAATCGTCTGGCGTTAGACAGAGTAAAATCTATAAGTGCCATTTGGCACTATCGGGGCTGAAAGGGTTAAACAGGGACATAGTTTTTTCACGCTGTTAGCTTAAACAGGGACATAGTTTTTTCACGCTGTTAGCTTAACCCTTCAAGCCCAGAGGGGTTCCCCATTGACGAGTAAAATCGTCTGGCGTTAGACAGAGTAAAATCTATAAGTGCCATTTGGCACTATCGGGGCTGAAAGGGTTAAACAGGGACATGGCTTTTTCACGCTGTTAGCTTAAACAGGGACATAGTTTTTTCACGCTGTTAGCTTAACCCTTTAAGCCCCGAGGGGTTCCCCATTGACGAGTAAAATCGTCTGGCGTTAGACAGAGTAAAATCTATAAGTGCCATTTGGCACTATCGGGGCTGAAAGGGTTAAACAGGGACATAGCTTTTTCACGCTGTTAGCTTAAACAGGGACATGGTTTTTTCACGCTGTTAGCTTAACCCTTCAAGCCCAGAGGGGTTCCCCATTGACGAGTAAAATCGTCTGGCGTTAGACAGAGTAAAATCTATAAGTGCCATTTGGCACTATCGGGGCTGAAAGGGTTAAACAGGGACATGGCTTTTTCACGCTGTTAGCTTAAACAGGGACATAGTTTTTTCACGCTGTTAGCTTAACCCTTTAAGCCCCGAGGGGTTCCCCATTGACGAGTAAAATCGTCTGGCGTTAGACAGAGTAAAATCTATAAGTGCCATTTGGCACTATCGGGGCTGAAAGGGTTAAACAGGGACATAGTTTTTTCACGCTGTTAGCTTAAACAGGGACATAGTTTTTTCACGCTGTTAGCTTAACCCTTTAAGCCCCGAGGGGTTCCCCATTGACGAGTAAAATCGTCTGGCGTTAGACAGAGTAAAATCTATAAGTGCCATTTGGCACTATCGGGGCTGAAAGGGTTAAACAGGGACATAGTTTTTTCACGCTGTTAGCTTAAACAGGGACATAGTTTTTTCACGCTGTTAGCTTAACCCTTTAAGCCCCGAGGGGTTCCCCATTGACGAGTAAAATCGTCTGGCGTTAGACAGAGTAAAATCTATAAGTGCCATTTGGCACTATCGGGGCTGAAAGGGTTAAACAGGGACATAGTTTTTTCACGCTGTTAGCTTAAACAGGGACATAGTTTTTTCACGCTGTTAGCTTAACCCTTTAAGCCCCGAGGGGTTCCCCATTGACGAGTAAAATCGTCTGGCGTTAGACAGAGTAAAATCTATAAGTGCCATTTGGCACTATCGGGGCTGAAAGGGTTAAACAGGGACAAAGTTTTTTCACGCTGTTAGCTAAAACAGGGACATAGTTTTTTCACGCTGTTAGCTTAACCCTTTAAGCCCCGAGGGGTTCCCCATTGACGAGTAAAATCGTCTGGCGTTAGACAGAGTAAAATCTATAAGTGCCATTTGGCACTATCGGGGCTGAAAGGGTTAAAAAGGGACATAGTTTTTTCACGCTGTTAGCTTAAACGGGGACATAGTTTTTTATTGCTGTTAGCTTAACCCTTTAAGCCCCGAGGGGTTCCCCATTGACGAGTAAAATCGTCTGGCGTTAGACAGAGTAAAATCTATAAGTGCCATTTGGCACTATCGGGGCTGAAAGGGTTAAACAGGGACATAGTTTTTTAATGCTGTTAGCTTAAACAGGGACATACTAGTTTTTTCACGCTGTTAGCTTAACCCTTTAAGCCCCGAGGGGGTCCCCATTGACGAGTAAAATCGTCTGGCGTTAGACAGAGTAAAATCTATAAGTGCCATTTGGCACTATCGGGGCTGAAAGGGTTAACAGGGACATAGTTTTTTCACGCTGTTAGCTTAAACAGGGACATAGTTTTTTCACGCTGTTAGCTTAACCCTTTAAGCCCCGAGGGGTTCCCCATTGACGAGTAAAATCGTCTGGCGTTAGACAGAGTAAAATCTATAAGTGCCATTTGGCACTATCGGGGCTGAAAGGGTTAAACAGGGACATAGTTTTTACACGCTGTAAGCTTAAACGGGGACATAGTTTTTTCACGCTGTTAGCTTAACCCTTTAAGCCCCGAGGGGTTCCCCATTGACGAGTAAAATCGTCTGGCGTTAGACAGAGTAAAATCTATAAGTGCCATTTGGCACTATCGGGGCTGAAAGGGTTAAACAGGGACATGGTTTTTTCACGCTGTTAGCTTAAACAGGGACATAGTTTTTTCACGCTGTTAGCTTAACCCTTTAAGCCCCGAGGGGTTCCCCATTGACGAGTAAAATCGTCTGGCGTTAGACAGAGTAAAATCTATAAGTGCCATTTGGCACTATCGGGGCTGAAAGGGTTAAACAGGGACATAGTTTTTTCACGCTGTTAGCTTAAACAGGGACATAGTTTTTTCACGCTGTTAGCTTAACCCTTTAAGCCCCGAGGGGTTCCCCATTGACGAGTAAAATCGTCTGGCGTTAGACAGAGTAAAATCTATAAGTGCCATTTGGCACTATCGGGGCTGAAAGGGTTAAACAGGGACATAGTTTTTTCACGCTGTTAGCTTAAACAGGGACATAGTTTTTTCACGCTGTTAGCTTAACCCTTTAAGCCCCGAGGGGTTCCCCATTGACGAGTAAAATCGTCTGGCGTTAGACAGAGTAAAATCTATAAGTGCCATTTGGCACTATCGGGGCTGAAAGGGGTAAACAGGGACATAGTTTTTTCACGCTGTTAGCTTAAACAGGGACATAGTTTTTTCACGCTGTTAGCTTAACCCTTTAAGCCCCGAGGGGTTCCCCATTGACGAGTAAAATCGTCTGGGGTTAGACAGAGTAAAATCTATAAGTGCCATTTGGCACTATCGGGGCTGAAAGGGTTAAACAGGGACATAGTTTTTTCACGCTGTTAGCTTAAACAGGGACATAGTTTTTTCACGCTGTTAGCTTAACCCTTTAAGCCCCGAGGGGTTCCCCATTGACGAGTAAAATCGTCTGGCGTTAGACAGAGTAAAATCTATAAGTGCCATTTGGCACTATCGGGGCTGAAAGGGTTAAACAGGGACATGGCTTTTTCACGCTGTTAGCTTAAACAGGGACATGGTTTTTTCACGCTGTTAGCTTAACCCTTCAAGCCCAGAGGGGTTCCCCATTGACGAGTAAAATCGTCTGGCGTTAGACAGAGTAAAATCTATAAGTGCCATTTGGCACTATCGGGGCTGAAAGGGTTAAACAGGGACATAGTTTTTTCACGCTGTTAGCTTAAACAGGGACATAGTTTTTTCACGCTGTTAGCTTAACCCTTCAAGCCCAGAGGGGTTCCCCATTGACGAGTAAAATCGTCTGGCGTTAGACAGAGTAAAATCTATAAGTGCCATTTGGCACTATCGGGGCTGAAAGGGTTAAACAGGGACATGGCTTTTTCACGCTGTTAGCTTAAACAGGGACATAGTTTTTTCACGCTGTTAGCTTAACCCTTTAAGCCCCGAGGGGTTCCCCATTGACGAGTAAAATCGTCTGGCGTTAGACAGAGTAAAATCTATAAGTGCCATTTGGCACTATCGGGGCTGAAAGGGTTAAACAGGGACATAGTTTTTTCACGCTGTTAGCTTAAACAGGGACATAGTTTTTTCACGCTGTTAGCTTAACCCTTTAAGCCCCGAGGGGTTCCCCATTGACGAGTAAAATCGTCTGGCGTTAGACAGAGTAAAATCTATAAGTGCCATTTGGCACTATCGGGGCTGAAAGGGTTAAACAGGGACATAGTTTTTTCACGCTGTTAGCTTAAACAGGGACATAGTTTTTTCACGCTGTTAGCTTAACCCTTTAAGCCCCGAGGGGTTCCCCATTGACGAGTAAAATCGTCTGGCGTTAGACAGAGTAAAATCTATAAGTGCCATTTGGCACTATCGGGGCTGAAAGGGTTAAACAGGGACATAGTTTTTTCACGCTGTTAGCTTAAACAGGGACATAGTTTTTTCACGCTGTTAGCTTAACCCTTTAAGCCCCGAGGGGTTCCCCATTGACGAGTAAAATCGTCTGGCGTTAGACAGAGTAAAATCTATAAGTGCCATTTGGCACTATCGGGGCTGAAAGGGTTAAACAGGGACATAGTTTTTTCACGCTGTTAGCTTAAACAGGGACATAGTTTTTTCACGCTGTTAGCTTAACCCTTTAAGCCCCGAGGGGTTCCCCATTGACGAGTAAAATCGTCTGGCGTTAGACAGAGTAAAATCTATAAGTGCCATTTGGCACTATCGGGGCTGAAAGGGTTAAACAGGGACATAGTTTTTTCACGCTGTTAGCTTAAACAGGGACATAGTTTTTTCACGCTGTTAGCTTAACCCTTTAAGCCCCGAGGGGTTCCCCATTGACGAGTAAAATCGTCTGGCGTTAGACAGAGTAAAATCTATAAGTGCCATTTGGCACTATCGGGGCTGAAAGGGTTAAACAGGGACATAGTTTTTTCACGCTGTTAGCTTAAACAGGGACATAGTTTTTTCACGCTGTTAGCTTAACTCTTTAAGCCCAGAGGGGTTCCCCATTGACGAGTAAAATCGTCTGGCGTTAGACAGAGTAAAATCTATAAGTGCCATTTGGCACTATCGGGGCTGAAAGGGTTAAACAGGGACATAGTTTTTTCACGCTGTTAGCTTAAACAGGGACATAGTTTTTTCACGCTGTTAGCTTAACCCTTTAAGCCCCGAGGGGTTCCCCATTGACGAGTAAAATCGTCTGGCGTTAGACAGAGTAAAATCTATAAGTGCCATTTGGCACTATCGGGGCTGAAAGGGTTAAACAGGGACATAGTTTTTTCACGCTGTTAGCTTAAACAGGGACATAGTTTTTTCACGCTGTTAGCTTAACCCTTTAAGCCCCGAGGGGTTCCCCATTGACGAGTAAAATCGTCTGGCGTTAGACAGAGTAAAATCTATAAGTGCCATTTGGCACTATCGGGGCTGAAAGGGTTAAACAGGGACATAGTTTTTTCACGCTGTTAGCTTAAACAGGGACATAGTTTTTTCACGCTGTTAGCTTAACCCTTTAAGCCCCGAGGGGTTCCCCATTGACGAGTAAAATCGTCTGGCGTTAGACAGAGTAAAATCTATAAGTGCCATTTGGCACTATCGGGGCTGAAAGGGTTAAACAGGGACATAGTTTTTTCACGCTGTTAGCTTAAACAGGGACATAGTTTTTTCACGCTGTTAGCTTAACCCTTTAAGCCCCGAGGGGTTCCCCATTGACGAGTAAAATCGTCTGGCGTTAGACAGAGTAAAATCTATAAGTGCCATTTGGCACTATCGGGGCTGAAAGGGTTAAACAGGGACATAGTTTTTTCACGCTGTTAGCTTAAACAGGGACATAGTTTTTTCACGCTGTTAGCTTAAGCCTTTAAGCCCCGAGGGGTTCCCCATTGACGAGTAAAATCGTCTGGCGTTAGACAGAGTAAAATCTATAAGTGCCATTTGGCACTATCGGGGCTGAAAGGGTTAAACAGGGACATAGTTTTTTCACGCTGTTAGCTTAAACAGGGACATAGTTCTTTCACGCTGTTAGCTTAACCCTTTAAGCCCCGAGGGGTTCCCCATTGACGAGTAAAATCGTCTGGCGTTAGACAGAGTAAAATCTATAAGTGCCATTTGGCACTATCGGGGCTGAAAGGGTTAAACAGGGACATAGTTTTTTCACGCTGTTAGCTTAAACAGGGACATAGTTTTTTCACGCTGTTAGCTTAACCCTTTAAGCCCCGAGGGGTTCCCCATTGACGAGTAAAATCGTCTGGCGTTAGACAGAGTAAAATCTATAAGTGCCATTTGGCACTATCGGGGCTGAAAGGGTTAAACAGGGACATAGTTTTTTCACGCTGTTAGCTTAAACAGGGACATAGTTTTTTCACGCTGTTAGCTTAACCCTTTAAGCCCCGAGGGGTTCCCCATTGACGAGTAAAATCGTCTGGCGTTAGACAGAGTAAAATCTATAAGTGCCATTTGGCACTATCGGGGCTGAAAGGGTTAAACAGGGACATAGTTTTTTCACGCTGTTAGCTTAAACAGGGACATAGTTTTTTCACGCTGTTAGCTTAACCCTTTAAGCCCCGAGGGGTTCCCCATTGACGAGTAAAATCGTCTGGCGTTAGACAGAGTAAAATCTATAAGTGCCATTTGGCACTATCGGGGCTGAAAGGGTTAAACAGGGACATAGTTTTTTCACGCTGTTAGCTTAAACAGGGACATAGTTTTTTCACGCTGTTAGCTTAACCCTTTAAGCCCCGAGGGGTTCCCCATTGACGAGTAAAATCGTCTGGCGTTAGACAGAGTAAAATCTATAAGTGCCATTTGGCACTATCGGGGCTGAAAGGGTTAAACAGGGACATAGTTTTTTCACGCTGTTAGCTTAAACAGGGACATAGTTTTTTCACGCTGTTAGCTTAACCCTTTAAGCCCCGAGGGGTTCCCCATTGACGAGTAAAATCGTCTGGCGTTAGACAGAGTAAAATCTATAAGTGCCATTTGGCACTATCGGGGCTGAAAGGGTTAAACAGGGACATAGTTTTTTCTCGCTGGTAGCTTAAACAGGGACATAGTTTTTTCACGCTGTTAGCTTAACCCTTTAAGCCCCGAGGGGTTCCCCATTGACGAGTAAAATCGTCTGGCGTTAGACAGAGTAAAATCTATAAGTGCCATTTGGCACTATCGGGGCTGAAAGGGTTAAACAGGGACATAGCTTTTTCACGCTGTTAGCTTAAACAGGGACATAGTTTTTTCACGCTGTTAGCTTAACCCTTTAAGCCCCGAGGGGTTCCCCATTGACGAGTAAAATCGTCTGGCGTTAGACAGAGTAAAATCTATAAGTGCCATTTGGCACTATCGGGGCTGAAAGGGTTAAACAGGGACATGGCTTTTTCACGCTGTTAGCTTAAACAGGGACATAGTTTTTTCACGCTGTTAGCTTAACCCTTTAAGCCCCGAGGGGTTCCCCATTGACGAGTAAAATCGTCTGGCGTTAGACAGAGTAAAATCTATAAGTGCCATTTGGCACTATCGGGGCTGAAAGGGTTAAACAGGGACATGGCTTTTTCAAGCTTTTAGCTTAAACAGGGACATGGCTTTTTCACGCTGTTAGCTTAACCCTTTAAGCCCCGAGGGGTTCCCCATTGACGAGTAAAATCGTCTGGCGTTAGACAGAGTAAAATCTATAAGTGCCATTTGGCACTATCGGGGCTGAAAGGGTTAAACAGGGACATGGTTTTTTCACGCTGTTAGCTTAAACAGGGACATAGTTTTTTCATGCTGTTAGCTTAACCCTTCAAGCCCAGAGGGGTTCCCCATTGACGAGTAAAATCGTCTGGCGTTAGACAGAGTAAAATCTATAAGTGCCATTTGGCACTATCGGGGCTGAAAGGGTTAAACAGGGACATAGTTTTTTCACGCTGTTAGCTTAAACAGGGACATAGTTTTTTCACGCTGTTAGCTTAACCCTTTAAGCCCCGAGGGGTTCCCCATTGACGAGTAAAATCGTCTGGCGTTAGACAGAGTAAAATCTATAAGTGCCATTTGGCACTATCGGGGCTGAAAGGGTTAAACAGGGACATAGTTTTTTCACGCTGTTAGCTTAAACAGGGACATAGTTTTTTCACGCTGTTAGCTTAACCCTTTAAGCCCCGAGGGGTTCCCCATTGACGAGTAAAATCGTCTGGCGTTAGACAGAGTAAAATCTATAAGTGCCATTTGGCACTATCGGGGCTGAAAGGGTTAAACAGGGACATAGTTTTTTCACGCTGTTAGCTTAAACAGGGACATAGTTTTTTCACGCTGTTAGCTTAACCCTTTAAGCCCCGAGGGGTTCCCCATTGACGAGTAAAATCGTCTGGCGTTAGACAGAGTAAAATCTATAAGTGCCATTTGGCACTATCGGGGCTGAAAGGGTTAAACAGGGACATAGTTTTTTCACGCTGTTAGCTTAAACAGGGACATCGTTTTTGCACGCTGTTAGCTTAACCCTTTAAGCCCCGAGGGGTTCCCCAGTGACGAGTAAAATCGTCTGGCGTTAGACAGAGTAAAATCTACTAAGTGCCATTTGGCCCTATCGGGGCTTAAAGGGTTAGACAGTGGACATAGTTTTTTCACGCTGCTTAGCTTAAACAGGGACATAGATTTTTTTCACGCTGTTAGCTTAACCCTTTACTAGCCCCGAGGGGTTTCCCCATTGACGATTAAAATCGTCTGGCGTTAGACAGAGTCATTCTATAAGTTCCATTTGGCACTATCGGGGCTGAAGATATAGACTGGGACATAGTTGTTTCACGCTGTTAGCTTAAACATGGACCTAGTTTTTTTTTTCACGCGGTTAGCTTAACCCTTTAAGCCCCGAGGGGTTCCCCATTGACGAGTAAAATCGTCTGGCGTTAGACAGAGTAAAATCTATACGTGCCCTTTGGCACTATCGGGGCTGAAAGGGTTAGACAGGGACATAGTTTGTTTCACGCTGTTATCTTCACCAGGGACATAGTTTTTTCACGCTGTTAGCTTAACCCTTTAAGCCCCGAGGGGTTCCTATTGACGAGTAAAATCGGCCCTGGCGTTAGACCGAGGAAAATCTACTAAGTGCCATTTGGCACTATCGGGGCCTTGAAAGGGTTAGCCATGGACATAGTTTTTTTCACGCTGTTAGCTTGAAACAGGGACATAGTTTTTTCACGCTGTTAGCTTAACCCTTTAAGCCCCGAGGGGTTCCCCATTGACGAGTAAAATCGTCTGACGTTATACAGAGTAAAATCTATACGTGCCATTTGGCACTATCGGGGCTGAAAGTGTTAGACAAGGACATCGTTTTTTTTCACGCTGTTTCTTAAACAGGGACATAGTTTTTTCACGCTGTTAGCGTAACCCTTTAAGCCCCTGGGGTTTCCCCATTGACGAGTAAAATCGTCCTGGCGTTAGAGCAGAGTAAAATCTTATAAGTGCCATTTGGCACTATTCGGGCTGAAAGGGTTAGACAGGGACATAGTTTTTTCACGCTGTTAGCTTAAACAGGGACATATTTTTTTCACGCTGTTAGCTTAACGACATAGTTTTTCACGCTGTTAGCTTAACCTTTAAACCCGATGGGTTCCCCGAGTAAAATTGACGAGTAAAATCGTCTGGCGTTAGACAGAGTAAAATCTATAAGTGCCATTTGGCACTATCGGGGCTGAACGGTTTAGACAGGGAACATAGTTTTTTCACTCGCTGTTAGCTTACACAGGGACCAAGTTTTTCAACGCTGTTAGCTATAACCCTTTAAGCCCCGAGGGGTTTCCCCATTGACGGATAAAATTCTCTGGCGTGAGACAGAGTAAAATCTATAATTGGCCATTTGTGCACTATCGGGGCTGAAAGGGTTAGACAGTGACATAGTTTTTTCATGCTGTTAGCTTAAACGGGGACATAGTTTTTTCATGCTGTTAGCTTAACCCTTTAAGCCCCGAGGGGTTCCCCATTGACGAGTAAAATCGGCTGGCGTTAGACAGAGTAAAATCTATAAGTGCCATTTGGCACTATCGGGGCTGAGGGGGGGGTAGACAGGGAACATAGTTTTTTTCACGCTGTTAGCTTTAAACAGGGACATAGTTTTTTCACGCTGTTAGCTTAACCCTTTAAGCCCCGAGGGGTTCCCCATTGACGAGTAAAAATCGTCTGGCGTTAGACAGAGTAAAATCTATAAGTGCCCATTGGCACCTATCGGTCGGAAAGGTTTAGACCAGGGCCATAGTTTTTTCACGCTGTTAAGCTTAAACAGGGACATAGTTTTTTCACGCTGTTAGCTTAACCCTTTAAAAGCCCCGAGGGGTTCCCCATTGACGAGTAAAAATCGTCTGGCGTTAGACCGAGTAAAATGATAAGGGCCATTTGGCACTATCGGGGCTGAAAGGGTTAGACAGGGACATAGTTTTTTTTCACGCTGTTTAGCTTAAACAGGGACAATAGTTTTTTCACGCTGTTAGCTTAACCGTTTAAGCCCCGATGGGTTCCCCATTGACGAGTAAAATCGTCTGGCGTTAGACAGAGTAAAATCTATCAGTGCCATTGGTCGCACTAAAAATACTCGGGTGCGTCTCTGAAAGGGTTAGACAGGGACATAGTTTTTTCACGCTTTGAGCTGTAACCGGGGTCAGCATAGTGTTTATTTTCTATCACGTGTGTCAGCTTAACCATCCTGTGACAGCTCCCGAGGGGTTTCTTCCCATTGCACGTGTAAGAAGTCCGTTGTGTGTTCTGTGCCTTCTTGAGATCAGATCGGTCATTCCAAACACATCTATTTAACGTAGTGCCAGTGGGCCACTATCGGGGCTGATAGGGTCTAGACAGGGACATAGGTTTTTTTTCCCGCTGTTAGCTTAAACAGGGACATCTTTTTTCACGCTGTTTAGCTTAACCCTTTAAGCCCCGAGGGGTTCCCCATTGACGAGTTAAATCGTCTGGCGTTATACCGAGCTAAAACTCTATAGAGTGCCATTTGGTACTATCGGGGCTGAAAGGGTTAGACAGGGACATAGTGTCGTTTTTCACGCTGTTTAGCTTAAACAGGGACTAAGTTTTTTCCCGCTGTTAGCTTAAACCCTTTTAATCCCCCGAGGGGTTCCCCATTGACGAGGTAAAATCGTCTGCGAGTTAGACAGAGTAATAGTCTATTAAGGTGCCATTTGCGGCACTATCGGGTGCTGCCATAGTGGTTTATCAGTGACATAGTTTCTAGTTTTGCACGCTGTTAGCTTCATATCAGGGATCTAGTTTTTTCACGCTGTTAGCTTTAACCCTTTAAGACCCCGAGGGGGTTTTCCACCATTGACGAGTAAACATCGGCTCTAGGACGGTTAGACAGATGTCAAATCTTGTCTAAGTGCTCTGCCATTTGTTGCACTATCGGGGCTGAAAGGGTTAGACAGGGACATAGTTTTTTTCACGCTGTTAGCTTAAACACGGACATAGTTTTTTTCACGCTGGTTAGCTTAACCCTTTAAGTCCCTAGGGGTTCCCCATATGACGAGTAAAATCGTCTGGCGTTAGACAGAGTAAAATCTATAAGTGCCAGTTGGCACTATCGGGGCTGAGAGGGTTGAACAGGGACATAGTTGTTTCACGCTGTTAGCGTAAACAGGGACATAGTTTTTTCACGCTGTTAGCTTAACCCTTTAAGCCCCGAGGGGTTTCCCATTGACGAGTAAAATCGTCCGGCGTTCGCCAGCGCAAAATCTCTACGTGCCATTTGGCACTAGTCGGGGCTGAAAGTTTAGACAGGGACATAGTTTTTTCACGCTGTTAGCTTAAACAGGGACATAGTTTTTTTCACGCTGGTAGCTTACCCCTTTAAGCCCCGAGGTTTTCCCCATTGACGAGTAAAATTCGTCTTGCCGTTATACTAGTAAAATCTCTAAGTGCCATTTGGCACTATCCGGGTCTGACAGGGTTAGACAGGGACATAGTTTTTTCCACGCTGTTAGCTTAAACAGGGCCATAGTTTTTTTCACGCTGGTAGCTTCAACCTTTAAGCCCCGCGGGGTTCCCCATTGACGAGTAAAATCGTCTGGGCGTTAGACAGAGTAAAATCTATAAGTGCCATTTGGCCCTATCAGGGGCTGAAAGTGTTAGACAGGGACATATTTGTTTTCACGCTGTTAGCTTAAACAGGGACATAGTTTTGTCACGCTGTTATCTTAACCCTTTAAGCCCCGAGGGGTTCCCCATTGACGAGTAAAATCGGCTGGCGTTAGACAGCGTAAAATCCTTATAAGTGCCATTTGGCACTATCGGGGCTGAAAGGGTTAGACAGGGACATAGTTTTTTTATCCACGCTGTTAGCTTAAACAGGGACATAGTTTTTTTCACGCTGTTAGCTTAACCCTTTAAGCCCCGCGGGGTTCCCCATTGACGAGGTAAAATCGTCTGGCGTTAGACAGAGTAAAATCTATACGTGACCCTTTGGCACTATCGGGGCTGAAAGGGTTAGACAGTGACATAGTTTTGTTCACCGCTGTTAGCTTAAACAGGGACATCGTATTTTTAAACGCTGTTAGCTTACCCCTTTAAGCCCCGAGGGGTTCCCCATTGACGAGTCAAATCGTCTGGCGGTTAGACAGAGTAAAATCTATAAGTGCCATTTGGCACTATCGGGGCTGACTGGGTTAGACAGGGACATAGTTTTTTCACGCTGTTAGCTTAAACAGGGACATAGTTTTTTCACGCTGTTAGCTTAACCCTTTAAGCCCCGAGGGGTTCCCCATTGAACGAGTAAAATCGTACTGGCGTTAGACAGAGTAAAATCTATAAGTGCCATTTGGCACTATCGGGGCTGAAAGGGTTAGACAGGGACATAGTTTTTTTTCACGCTGTTAGCTTAAACAGGGACATAGTTTTTTCACGCTGTTAGCTTAACCCTTTAAGCCCCGCTGGGTTCCCCATTGACGAGTAAAATCGGTCTGGCGTTAGACGGAGTAAAATCTTATAAGTGCCATTTGGCACTAACGGGGCTGAAAGGGTTCGACAGGGACATAGTTTTTTTTCACGCTGTTAGCTTACACCTGGACATAAGTGTTTTCAACGCGGTTAGCTTAACCCTTTATCCCGAGGGGTTCCCCATTGACGAGGTAAAATCGTCCTGGCGTTAGACAGGAGTAACAGCTATAAGTGCCATGTGGCACTATCGGGGCTGAAAGGGTTAGACTGGGACATAGTTTTTTCACTGCTGTTAGCTTAAACAGGGACATAGTTTTTTCACGCTGTTAGCTGAACCCTTTAAGCCCCGAGGGGTTCCCCATTTACGATTAAAATCGTCCTGGCGTTAGACCGAGTCAAATCTATCAGTGCCATTTGGCACTAATCGGGGCTGAAAGGGTTAGACAGGGACATAGTTTTTTTCACGCTGTTAGCTTAAACAGGGACATAGTTTTTTTTTCCCTGTTTAGCTTAACCCTTTAAGCCCCGAGTGGTTCCCCATTGACGAGTAAAATCGTGCTGTTCGTTAGACCACAGTAAAATCTATAATTGTCCCCATTTGGCACTAGTCGGCTCTTGAAACGGGTTTTAGCAGGGACGATAGTTTTTTCACGCGGTTAGCTTAAACAGGGACATAGTTTTTTCACTCTGTTAGCTTAACCCTTTAAGCCCCGAGGGGTTTCCCCCTTGACGAGTAAAATCGTCTGTCGTTAGACAGCGTAAAATCTATAAGTGCCATTTTTGGCCCTATCGGGGGCTGCAAGGGTTAGCCAGTGACATAGTTTTTTCACGCTGTTAGCTTAAACAGGGACATAGTTTTTTCACGCTGCTAGCTTAACCCTTTTAAGCCCCGAGGGGTTCCCCATTGACGAGTAAAATCGTCTGGCGTTAGACAGAGTAAAATCTATAAGTCCCTATTGGCACTAATCGTGGCTGAAAGGGTTAGACAGGGCCATAGTTTTTTCACGCTGTTAGCTTAAACAGGGACATAGTTTTTTCACGCTGTTAGCTTAATCTCCCCTTTAAGCCCCGAGGGGTTCCCCATTGACGAGTCAACTCGTCTGGCGTTAGACAGAGTTAAAATCTTATAAGTGCCATTTGGCACTATCGGTGGCTGAAAGTGTTAGACAGGGACATAGTTTTTTCACGCTGTTAGCTTAAACAGGGACATAGTTTTTTTCACGCTGTTAGCTTAACCCTTTAAGCCCCGAGGGGTGCCCCTTGACGAGTAAAAGCGTCTGGCGTTAGGACAGAGTAAAATCTATAAGTGGCCATTTTGCGACTATCGGGGCTGAAATGGTTAGAACGGGACATTAGTTTTTTCACGCTGTTAGCTTAAACAGGGACATAGTTTTTTCACGCTGTTAGCTTAACCCTTTAAGCCCCGAGGGGGTTTCCGCATTTGACGAGTAAAAAGCGTCTGGCGTTAGACAGAGTAAAATCTATAAGTGCCATTTGGCACTATCGGGGCTGAAAGGAGTTATACAGGGACATAGTTTTTTTCCCCGTTTAGCTTCAACAGGGACATAGTTTTTTCACGCTGTTAAGCTTAACCCTTTAATGCCCGAGGGGGTTCCCCATTGACGAGTAAAATCGTCTGGCGTTAGCACAGAGTAAAATCTATAAGTGACATTTGGCACTATCGGCTGCTGAAAGGGTTAGACAGGGACATAGTGTTTTTTCACGCTGTTAGCTTAAACATGGACCATAGTTTTTTCACGCTGTTAGCTTAACCCTTTAAGCCCCGAGGGGTTCCCCCTTGACGAGTAAAATCGTCTGGCGTTAGACAAGAGTAAAATCTAGAAGTGGCCCTTTGGCACTGAATCGGGGCTGAAAGGGTTAGACAGGGACATAGTTTTTTCACGCTGTGTAGCTTAAACATGGACATCAGTTTTTTCACGCTGTTAGCTTAACCCTTTACGCCCCGAGGGGTTCCCCATTGAACGAGTAAAATTCGGTCCTGTCGTTTAGACGGAGTAAAATCTATAAGTGCCATTTGGCACTATCGGGGCTGAAAGGGTTAGACAGGGACAGAGTTTTTTCACGCTGTTCAGCTTAACCATGGCCATAGTTTTTTCACGCTGTTAGCTTAACCCTTTAAGCCCCGAGGGGTTCCCCATTGACTGTAAAATCGTCTGGCGTTAGACAGAGTCAAATCTATAAGTTCCATTTGGCCACTATCGGGCATGAAAGGGTTAGACAGGGACATAGTTTTTTCACGCTGTTAGCTTAAACAGGGACATAGTTTTTTTCACGCTGTTAGCTTAACCCTTTAAGCCCCGAGGGGTTCCCCATTGCCGAGTAAAATCGTCCTGGCGTTAGACAGAGTACAACCTATAAGTGCCATTTGGCACTATCGGGGCTGAAAGGGTGAAGCAGGGACATAGTTTTTTCACGCTGTTAGCTGAAACAGGGACATAGTTTTTTTTCACGCTGTTAGCTTAACCCTTTAAGCCCCGAGGGGTTTCCCATTGACGAGTCAAATCGTCTGGCGTTAGACAGAGTAAAATCTAGAAGTGCCATTTGGCACTATCGGGGCTGAAAGGTTTAGACAGGGACATCAGTTTTTTCACGCTGTTAGCTTAAACAGGGACATAGTTTTTTCACGCTGTTAGCTTAACCCTTTACAGCCCCGAGGGGTTCCCCATTGACGAGTAAAATCTTCTTGCGTTAGACAGAGTAAAATCTCTAAGTGCCATTTTGCACTATCGGGGCTGAAAGGGTTAGACAGGGACATAGTTTTTTCACGCTGTTAGCTTAAACATGGACATTAGTTTTGTTCACGCTGTTAGCTTCACCCTTTAAGCCCCGAGGGGTTCCCCATTGACGAGTAAAATCGTCTGGCGTTAGACAGAGTAAAATCGATAAGTGCCATTTGGCACTATCGGGGCTGAAAGGGATGGTTAAGACATGGACATAGTGACTGTTTGTTTCACTCTGTTAGCTTAACCAGGGACATAGTTTTTTCACGCTGTTAGCTTAACCTTTAAGCCCCGAGGGGTTCCCCGATTTACGAGTAAAATCGTCTGGCGGTAGACAGAGTAAAATCTATAAAGTGCCATTTGGCACTATCGGGGCTGAAAGGGTTAGACAGGGACATAGTTTTTTCACGCTGTTAGCTTAAACAGGGACATAGTTTTTTTCACGCTGTGATCTTAACCCTTTAAAGCCCCGAGGGGTTCCCCATTGACCGAGTAAAATCCGCGGGCGTTAGACAGAGTAAAATCTATAAAGTGCCATTTGGCACGATCGGGGCTGAAAGTGTTAGACCAGGGACATAGTTTTTTTCACGCTGTTAGCTTAAACAGGGACCTAGTTTTTTCACGCTGTTAGCTTAACCTTTAAGCCCCGAGGGGTTCCCCATTGACGAGTAAAATCGTCTGGCGTTAGACAGAGTAAAATCTATAAGTGCCATTTGGCACTATCGGGGCTGAAAGGGTTAAACAGGGACATAGTTTTTTCACGCTGTTAGCTTAAACAGGGACATAGTTTTTTCACGCTGTTAGCTTAACCCTTTAAGCCCCGAGGGGTTCCCCATTGACGAGTAAAATCGTCTGGCGTTAGACAGAGTAAAATCTATAAGTGCCATTTGGCACTATCGGGCTGAAAGGTTTAAAGGGACATAGTTTTTTCACGCTGTTAGCTTAAACAGGGACATAGTTTTTCACGCTGTTAGCTTAACCCTTTAAGCCCGAGGGGTTCCCCATTGACGAGTAAAATCGTCTGGCGTTAGACAGAGTAAAATCTATAAGTGCCATTTGGCACTATCGGGGCTGAAAGGGTTAAACAGGGACATAGTTTTTTCACGCTGTTAGCTTAAACAGGGACATAGTTTTTCACGCTGTTAGCTTAACCCTTTAAGCCCCGAGGGGTTCCCCATTGACGAGTAAAATCGTCTGGCGTTAGACAGAGTAAAATCTATAAGTGCCATTTGGCACTATCGGGGCTGAAAGGGTTAAAGGGACATAGTTTTTTCACGCTGTTAGCTTAAACAGGGACATAGTTTTTTCACGCTGTTAGCTTAACCCTTTAAGCCCCGAGGGGTTCCCCATTGACGAGTAAAATCGTCTGGCGTTAGACAGAGTAAAATCTATAAGTGCCATTTGGCACTATCGGGGCTGAAAGGGTTAAACAGGGACATAGTTTTTTCACGCTGTTAGCTTAAACAGGGACATAGTTTTTTCACGCTGTTAGCTTAACCTTTAAGCCCCGAGGGGTTCCCATTGACGAGTAAAATCGTCTGGCGTTAGACAGAGTAAATCTATAAGTGCCATTTGGCA
>NW_027180273.1:7500-17500 GCF_036669925.1 Montipora capricornis | reverse complement strand
CAACAATCAGGGCCTTAAAATGACTGAGGAGAAAGTGCTGCCTTTGTAATTTCATCTGCAAATGGTTAGACTTTGAAGTGTTCTCGGATAATGTCTATAAGCCATAGGCCCCATCTCACAAATATCTTCCATGTTCATATTAAGTTCCCTGTGGGACGTTAAAGAACCAACACACTATTCGAGAAGAGTAGGGGATGGAGTTCTGGGTGTTGTGGCTGTCCTTTGTGTATGGGTGGGTGGATATAGCAGGTCCACATCACCTGAATAGCTGCCAAAACTTCAACCTGCTCAAACCGTGAAATAAATAAATTATACCAAACTAACAAACAAACATAATTCAGTAAAGTTGTGATCTCTTCACGCTGAATTTGGTATCCAAAGTGTAGACTGCTGCTGTCCATTCAGAGGCAATGAAATTAAATATTATAATTATTGACCTGCCTGTTTCCGTCGCAACTCAACCAGCAATTCTCTCCTGAGTTGCACAATGGAAACAGACAACTTGACTGACTGTGAAAGAACTGCTAGTCTACTCCTCACGAGTTGCAATATTATTTTTCCAGGCAGATTAGTCAACAATGGCCGCCTGCCTACAATCTATATGCTCTTTAATTTCCAACTAAAAATTCCTCTACAATCTCTACAGTGAAACTCCATCATACACTTAAGAGTTCATCTATGGCTAATGGCTTATGCCTTTACCTATGTTTGCTCTGCTGTTAACCAAAACATCCCTGTTTGCTACCATTAAACCCTAACTTCTAGAGGTGTAGTTGTTCTTGTATTATGCCTCCTGTGGTGATGATTTTCACTTAATTTGGGAAAAGTTAAAATAAGGCAATTTGAAGCTTTTGTACTGCCCCCCAGAGGACAAGGTGGCCAACACACTACCTGGGGAACTGAGTCATGACCAGTTGGTGAAACTACAACACATTAGTGGAATGGGCCCACCCAAGGAAAAAGAAAAACTCTGACCAGGGTAGGAATTGAATCCACAACCTCGATATGGACAGATTCGATTCCCATTTTGGGCAGAGCTTCTCTTTGTCTTTAGGTGGGCCCATTTCCATAACCAGGGCAAACACTCGACGGAGTACATGGGAATACAGAAAGCACTTATTTAAACTACTCCAATAGATATCTAATGATCACCAAAATAATAATTATTCTATAATAATGTAATGACAAAAGTACATGTACACTGTATACAATTCTGAATTTGTTCAAATAATACATACATGTACACTGTCTCACAACTACATGTATTTATTTCAACTTGAAGATTTTAAATCTTGTACTGGTATATTGGGTTTCTAGCATTCTATCTCATAAATAACCTTTGCAGTACCCTCAAATGTATAAAAGGTAAAAGGTAAAGTCTCCGCTTACGAGCCAGAAGGCTCATCAGGCCGGCGCTTATCTCCGGTTTCTGTAGCATGAAGCGACTAGGAGTATTTGTACTCCCCCCTGGATGGGATGCTAGTCCATCGCAGGGTTACCCCCAGCATTACGCCGGTACCCATTTATACACCTGGGTGGAGAGAGGCACCGTGAGAGTAAAGTGTCTTGCCCAAGAACACAACACAATGTCCCCTGCCAGGCCCCGAACCCGGACCACTCGATCCGGAGTCGAGCGCACTAACCATGAGGCCACCGCGCCTCCCACACCTTCAAATGCATACCTTTCAAGTATAATTTTATATCAGTTTTTTTTTAGAATTAAAAATTATACTTAAATTAGGAACCTTGCTTTGTTGGGTAAACTCACGCTTGGCTGCTACTTTTGATCAAAGTGGGTGAAAAAAAAAAAAGAAGAAATACAATTCATGTATAACATTATTATTCTACGGTAAATGTACAGGGAATCTTGGATGTTCAATGTAGCTGTGAGATGCACAACAGAAAAACTACTGTACCTTTCTTTTCACTGGATTTTAAAGTTCTTCTTTGGCCTGATATCCTTGATGTTTTTCTGTATAAAGTCACTGCACCTTCCTGGCTACCATATTGTTGCATTGGTGGTGGGTAAGCCTGGCAAAATACTCCTGGGATTACAATAGACTGTTGTTCACCCAAGCTACATGTATCTGCAGCTAACACTTCACAAGTAGAGCTCTCTGATAAAAAGACCAAATTACTCAGTCATTGGAGGATTCTCCCAATATCAACTTTGAAAACTGATATTTAGGGTGGAGCCATTCAGAAAATGATTTTTGATCATGCAATGGACTCTTTTTTCCAAGGTTTAACAACTCTTACACTTACATGTACTTTTAATGAATGACTTTGTTTACAGCTTACTAGGTTTCATTTTATTAGTGGTTAACCAGATGTTTATTCCAAACTTTTTTTGCACAACTCATTATAACACATCATTATTTTGTACATGATTAATATGGCATACAAATTTATTAGGTAATATTTAGCTTGTGTATTGTAGTGCCAATATTATACATGTATGTGACTTTGTACATGTATGTGCCTCTCTTTCATCCTCTTAGCACACCTTCATGGACACTTACAATATATTTAATTTTACCAAAACTTCGTAGCAGCACGAAGTAAGATATTCATATTAAAAATTCATATTAAATTAATCAAGACATGTTTCAGATGAAACATCATCCTTCGTCAGTTGTACAATGAGAAATAAACTAAAGTTGAGCAATAAATAGTGTAACAAATTGAGATATAACATGAATAATTAAGGATGAAGGCGAGAACAGAATAAAAACACACAACGTGTGGAAGCTTCCACACGTTTCCAATTCAAACTTAAAGAAGCCATGCATATCCTTTGGGAGCAGCCATCTTTAAATTCCCAAGTCAAACATCTTAATTTATCCCTTCTAATTAGTTTCTTTTCTTAGCTTAAATAGTTTTGGTTTTTTCTGTTTTGTTTCGTGGTTGTGTGTTTTTATTCTGTTCTCGCCTTCATCCTTAATAATTATTCATGTTATATCTCACTTTGTTACACTATTTATTGCTCAACTTTAGTTTATTTCTCATTGTATGTACAACTGACGATGGATGATGTTTCATCCGAAACATGTCTTGATTAAATATGAATTTCAAAAGCATCGTATGGATCATCAAAGCGATATATTTAGTTTGTAAAAATAGCCATGTTTCACCATTACATCTCCCTGTCATCCAATACTCTAATGGCCTCAGAAGATGGCAACATAATGTCAAAAATATTTCAGGAATTGAAGGGAACTTTGCTTCTACAGTTTAAAAGCCATTGACAAAACTATAGTAATCCCCAAGGGAACCCCTCAATTAGATGTACTTTATCATAGGGACAAGGCATCTTATTGGGGAGGACAGCCCCAAATAATAACATTGCACAAAGACTCTTAACCTTTGGACAGCATGCTAATCAGTACTTTTGGCGACCACACCCACATGACAGGACAAGATTCAATTAACCCATTGACTCCCAGGGGTTCCCCATTGACAAGTAAAATCATCTGGCGTTAGACAGAGTAAAATACTATTAATGGAGACATAGTTTTTCCGTGAGTGATTAATCTCCTTCTAACTTCCACCCAACGGGACTGAAAAAAAAGGTCCTCTGAAAACGGAAACTTTAATACCAGATCATGAAAATAGATGTTAATTACCCTACCATGAACCATTCTCCATAACTTGTTGACAAGTGCTTTACATTGTCTTTTCCAACAGTACTCCTGGGAATAAAATTCTCTCAGTAATTTGATTTCTTCGAGGCACACTCTGTGTCTAACATGGACACCCTCAATTGCTTCTGCCCATTTAACAGGATCTTCTGAATCAACTATGCTGTATGCTCCCAAGGGAATGCTCTTTATTGCTCTTGCAAATCCTGAATTACTCCCCACAAGAACTGGTAAACCTGCTGATAGTGCTTCAAGGGCAACAAGACCAAATCCCTCTGATTTTGAAGGCATGATGACAAGGTCAACTTCACAAAAGAGATCCTTTATTCCTGCACGGCTCTGTACAAACTTCCGCACTGTCAGCTGCTCTTCAGTAATTCCACAATCGAGAAGTCTTCTCCTGACCTCATCCTGCTTCCCATCAGGGGCACCCACAAACAGAAGATAATAACGTTTCCCTTTCAGGCGCTGATCAACAAATGCCTTAACAGCAATGTCATATCCCTTCAGCTCAAAGTCCTCCTCATCTCCACGCCCACACAACAACACCTTGAACTCATCATCACTCTCAACTTTTGCCTGTTGCACTAAATCCTCAAATTCCCTATTAAACAGACCAGGAACTATTTCAAAAATATCCCTATCTTTCTTACTCCCCTTCAGATAGGAAGAGTAAGCCTTTTCAAGCCTTGGTCCAACTGGAACAACAAGATCAGCTTCTTTGCAAAGTTCAACCTCATCCCAGTGCTTCTGTTCACCTCTTGAAGTAGGATTATCATAACCCTTATATTTGCTGAGGTCCTCTGGGGCAGTATGCACCATGTGCACCCACTTACAATTTTGGAATTGTGCAGAACGTTTTATGACTTGAACTTGCCGGCCAAGTTTGACACCATGGCCAACAACAACATCCATTCTGTGATCTTCAGGTGGGAAGCACAAACAGTCAAGGGGTTCACGGAAGCCTGGGCGTTGCCTTGCATCAAGAACATTGATCCCAAAATTTTGGGCTTTTATTTTGTCTTCATCTTTACAAGAACCCTCTGGGACCAACAAAGAAACTCTGACATTTGGCTGTTGTGACAGATGAATTGCAAACTCTCTGTTTAATGTTGACAACCCCCCAGCCGATGAATTCCATTCACTCCCTAAAAGAGTAATGTCCAGTGCTTCCTTGCTTTGGACAAAAATGTCCTCTGCTTCTACAGATACTCCTCCTTGTGCCATGATTCCAATTCCAATTGACAGACAACTGAAATGGTTTACAATATAAACACTGAGTATTAAGAGCGATTATCACATTTTATAGCCAAATGTTCATCCTGATATAAATTAGGGTAATTTTGGCAAAGTTTAGGAAGCCGGTGCTTAGTGGTGCATGGGCAATGGACAAGTTATGTTTGTACAAATTTGCCTAATATTTACTTTCTAGACTGCACAAGCAAAGAATGGAATAAAAATAATTTCATCGCATCTCTTTGTAATTATCCAAACATGGAGGTCTATGGGGAAAAATAAAACTCTGACCAACAGTTTAGACTCGGTATTTATGACAACAGAGAGTCCAACTAACCAAACCAGTAAGTTGGCACTGTCCTTAATGAGCACAAATAGTCCAACTAACATCAGATAAAAAAATGTACTAGGTATCTCTTACCAAACCAGTAAGTGCCAGTAAAACAGTAAAAACCTTTCTTTTTATTTCAAAATTACATGTGCTTATCAAATATCTTGACCTAGCACCAGGTGCAAGGACTCTTACTGCAGTGCCCTGGACCCTACCAGTAACTTTAAAATGATAAACACATACGAATAACACAGCATGTGAAAGTGGCAGAGTGGTTGTTGCAAGGGGAGGCTAAATGATGAGTTGTTTGTGGGTCGGACTTGTAATCCAGAGTTTCTGTCTCCAGCCTCACTCTGACCACTGGCTAAAGTACCGGCAGTTTTTGGGTAGTCCCTGTTCAGTTTTGCAGCTGCCCTTGTAAATAGCCAACTGGTCTGTCTCCTGCCAGTTGGGATTCTAAAACGAGTGTTGTAATTGTTCAATATTTCATTGACCCTGAAAACCCCCTGAGGAGAGCAGGCAGTTATGTGCAGGCATTTAGATGCTCTATCTTGTTTGTGCTAAACTAAAGAGATCAATCAAAGATGCACCAGAAATTAAAGTCTATGCTAAGCTTAAATGGCCTGACCAACCCACTGAGCAATTATGCAACACACTGCATGTACTTTTTGTTGTTTGTGTGCATGCTCACTAGAAGACCTGCACTCATACTTGTACTTCATTGCAAAGGTTCCAGTTACATGACAGCTGTCCCAGGATAAACTTAAAGGAATCTCATGACTTATCATAATTAAATAACAAAATGAAAATTAGGGACATCTGCAGACATGTAACCCTTGGGGTGATGTAGCAGCTCTCATAACATAATGCGATTGGCTTGCTACCCTAGCCAAAAACAAAAGACTAAAACAATTGAAACAATGACTTAGACTTAAAAACAATAGAAGCTGCTTACAATACCAAACAAAAGCAGGCTACGAGAGCTGCTACACAGCTGAACCCTTGCAACACACCCCAAGTACATATAAAAATAAGGGCCATGCAATGATAATTAGGTCTCGATAAAGTACTAAGAAATCAGAAGGATACATTAGCGTGTACCTTTGTAGTTGCTTCGCTTCATCTGTGATGTTCAACTTCTTCTAATACCAAGTACATGAAACTTCTCACAGTCTCACAAATCTGAATTAATGAAGCATAGTGAGAGAAACTATGATGAGCTCTCGCTTGATCTTTCTCTGAGAGACTTAATCACTATAAAATAGACCGGTAGGGGAACATTTTAGCAGGAGGAAATGTCAAGTAAGTTTTAAATAACTTTACATAATTGCCACTGCTCAAGAAGCAAACGAGTTCTTATGCATATCCGCCTGGCTGAAAATACTCGTACCCGAAGGAAAAATGCAAGAAAAATATGTTGGTAAACAGATCTTGATTTTCAAATTATCACAAGCAATACATTATGATTTGACAACGGAAGGATCAGTTATCCATCGCTTTTCTTGGTAAAATGACAACTCCTTCAAAAATCGTCCCTGGGTCTATTGCGTCTCAAGAGAAATCATCATAATTATGATGATGATGAACTTTATTAATGTGTCGAGAATCTCTAAAACAGAGCACTATTAAATTGGTGACACAAAAACAGGAAGAAACTTGAGGGACACCATTTCCAAACACCGTTGCCAAAATGAAAATCACAGCAGCTAAATATACCTTCTATGGTAGCCTTAACAAACCCTGCTAGGTTTTCATCAGCGTTTCCAAGGGATATAAGCACACTTCTAGTTGCAGTAATGGAAAGGTGCCTCCAGAACCAATGAGCCGTTCGATGGACCTGACGGCGATGTGCTTTGCATCTGAAGATCGCATTAATTAGAATAATCCTGCAGAATTATGACACCCCTCAAATTTCAAAATGCGCTCTTTTTTTCGTTCCCTTTTGTTCCTGTTCCAATCTGCTGTAAATTTTCCGGTTTTACACCAGCTACACGTACACTCAACCCTGGTGCCTACAGAGCCAGAACTTCTGAGTTGTGACTGATGTTGGCGGCTGGGCTCTGGGAACGAGAAGCATTTCATTCTCATCCCCAGAGCCGCCCGGCCCACCTAGCCCATCAAGATGACCTGGGGCCCGTTTCTCGAAAGGCCCGAAAAGCCAACACCGCGGTAAAACGCACTGCGCATGAGTACAAATTTAAGCTTCCGGTCAATACGCATTTCCGGTAACGTATTTAAATCCAATGTGAACGAAATAAAATCCCGTACTGCGAAGTTTGAAAACAAAAAGTAAGAGTTAGCATAAGAAAGTGGGAGAAAGGTTTGTCTCGTTGAAAAGTTTATTTTTCATTTAAGTTTCAAGCGCTTGCACCAAGGGGTTTGGTGTTTGCACCAGCAACGAAATATGAGAGAATTTCGGGCGCGTTCGCGCTCGACAAGAGCAGTTTTTTTTTCGTAGTTCTCCTTGTTGCGTTGGTTTGGTTGTGCGGTTCACCCGCAAAAAAGTGTGGGAAAGCCAACAAAAGCAGCCGTAAATGTGCCGGCAAAAATACTTTTTGTCAGAAGATTTAGCCAGAGCTGCCGAACTCCAAGTGGGTTCAACAGTTTGCCGTCTCCATTGGGACGAAATACGGAGGAGCAACAACAGGTGCTCGGTTCTTCTTCAAAAGGTACTTATAAAATTATCTCGTACTATTTTGGAGTGTCATTTGCATTTAATGTACCTCACATTTTTATTTTACTCTTCTTGAATACAGTACAGTGCGGACAATTACTTCACTAAAATTCATTGTTGGGGTGCAGGTAGCAAAATGCTACATCAGGCGGTTCAGTCTAAAATTGGTATATTTTGGAAACAAAAAAGGAAGTCACGGAAGCTGCCAAACGAATTTAAGGAAAAATAATAACTTTATAGACTGCAAAACAAGCACTTTATGCCACTTGACAAACTAATTTTTTTTAAGACGAAACCCATAAAATTGTACCAATAATTTTGTCAATAATTTTGTCAAAAATTAATGCCATTTTCACAAGTGGCTATTGAAATTCAGTAGTACTCCAATGTTGTCTCCACATTGAGGATTCAGGTAGAGGGGTGTCCAGGAATCCTATGACACCGACGTTTTGAAAAATCTCACTAAAAATGAACGTACTCCATTCTTCATTTAGTGGGGAGAGATGCTTTTTGGACATCCAATTTTCAGTCTCTGGATACAAACAAACTCATCACTAATATGTCTATTTTTTATCGTTTTGTTTAGATCTTGCAATTTACTCGCTCACCAATTTTAAGACTACACAAGAACTTAAAGCAGCAACACAGCAGTGGTGAAGGTCTCCAAAAAGTTCACAACCATTTCCAATTTCTGTTCCAAAGACTTAAATTTCTACAAGCAGGGAGGATTTTACTGTAAAAAAAATTACTACAGCTAGTAACACACTTTCATCACATTGTAGTGGGTTAATGTGACAACAACAAGGACAATCAATCAAGAATAATTATTGATTTTATCTTCCAGCAATAAAAAGGAATTATTATTTTTAATTGCTGGAAGATAAAAAATCAGCAGGAGGATATAGAAGGAGGATATGAAATAATGTATCTTGAAAGATAAGAAAACTTGTTGAAGGGGATTCAGTGCCATCCTACAAAACTTTTCAGAAATTTCAACTTGGCGTAATAAATACTTCCAGTACAATAAATTATTGAACCTCTCTTTGTGGACTCGGGTAGCATCTCAGCTGCTTCAATAAATTTTTAATCCGCCCTTCCATCAGATTTAACTTTTAAAAAAACTCATAACTTCATATTTCTGTAGTAATAATTCTTCAAGCATGTTGAACAAGAGCATACTAACCTACATTTGAAAGGGGCATAATCCCACAATGCATTTTTCTGGATAAGACTTTACAGAAATAATTCCTGTTACCTTTCCATATGGACAAAATACTTTAACTAATAATAATATTTTAGATATAACAGGTGTGCTGAATTTTAATAATACTAATCTCTCCTACCATTCCCAAGGATGAATAAATTAAGGTTAATACAGTAAGTGGTCACTGGTGAAGTAAACAAACTGCCCCAAGGGGACTCCCTTACAAAAATAACAGGAGTTTTTGTTGTACCTTTTTTGGGAAAAATCTGTGGATTTGTAGTGCTTGCAATGCTATGATCAATATCTGGAACTGTACATAGCAGAATTTGGTACGCCAGCAAATAACTTTTACTTCTGAATTATACAATGCCAGTCATTTATCACTTTAGAACTGGTTCCTTTGTAGGGGTTAAGATTTCCTTTGGCTACGTCCACTAAACAAGACTCTGTTACCTTCAAGGGTTGTTTTAAACAAATTTCCAAGTACCCTGTCATTTTTATAGGGAAGACCCCTCCTGAGCAAATTGCATCCTTATGTTTGGGTTCCCATTGATTTAATGATAAAAGCAACATTGTTCTAAAATAATGTTTAAATACCATTATAGTCTTTTTAACCTAACTTTTTTGCACAGTTTACTCCTTGAGCCACCAGCTTCAACTTTGGTACTTTTGAGCAGTTATAGTAAAGGTGGAGGTTATTTGGTTCAACTAAAGAATAAGAAAATCAAAGTAATAATAGCACTTTATAATATTATGTTCCACTAATGAGCTGTACAGCTGAGGTCTGTCAAATTTCCATCTGAGTAACCTGACAGCTCTTACAGTACTTCTCAATGTAAAGAAAAGGAATCTTGTGGACTTGAACAGTCCCAAACAGAAATGCTGTGTATTCCAAATATGGTCACATGAACTCT
>NW_027180272.1:0-40518 GCF_036669925.1 Montipora capricornis | reverse complement strand
CAACCACAATCACCTACCCACACCACAGTGTGATCAAAAGCAAACTATCATTGAAGCCTAGACTAGTCCAGGAAAAATTGCCAATGAAGACATGCTACAGTGTAAAGTCTGACTTAACAAGGCCACAAACTCTAACTGCAGTTAAAGTGCCAAAGCAGCAACCCCCCCCAGCCCTGTGCTTTTGACACACAACTCACAGTTAGAACTGTCCCTGGGCTGTTTGGCAAAGCAGGCCTTGACGGCAAGCCCCCTCAATTTTGAGAGGCCACAATGGCTTGAACACGGGCTGCGCCCGTGCTCAAGCGAAAACTCCAGTAGCTACCTTTTAGCAAATTCGCTCAGATATCAAGGGCCAAACGCCTAAAATTCAGTCAAAAATCGGCTGATCACACTCGATTTACTCAGCCTGGCTCACAGAATGCCATTCTGGAGAGAAACGCACCGATAACTATAAATTTCTAACTGGATTTGTCAAAAGGTGCCTGCAGAAATTGTGTAAACAAGCCAATTCTGCTACTGTCACAGACTTAAAGAAAAGCCACCCTCCCCACCCCTGTGCTTTGGTCAGACAACCAACAATCACCTACCCACACCACAGTGTGGGTTCACTCTAATTGGTGATCAAAAGCAAACTATCATTGAAGCCTAGACTAGTCCAGGAAAAATTGCAAATTAAGACATGCTACAGTGTTACGTCTGACTTAACAAGGCCAAAAACTCTAACCGCACTTACAGTGCACAAGCAGCAACCCCCCCAGCCCTGTGCTTTTGACACACAACTCACAGTTAGAACTGTCCCTGGGCTGTTTGGCAAAGCAGGCCTTGACGGCAAGCCCCCTCAATTTTGAGAGGCCACAATGGCTTGAACACGGGCTGCGCCCGTGCTCAAGCGAAAACTCCAGTAGCTACCTTTTAGCAAATTCGCTCAGATATCAAGGGCCAAACGCCTAAAATTCAGTCAAAAATCGGCTGATCACACTCGATTTACTCAGCCTGGCTCACAGAATGCCATTCTGGAGAGAAACGCACCGATAACTATAAATTTCTAACTGGATTTGTCAAAAGGTGCCTGCAGAAATTGTGTAAACAAGCCAATTCTGCTACTGTCACAGACTTAAAGAAAAGCCACCCTCCCCACCCCTGTGCTTTGGTCAGACAACCAACAATCACCTACCCACACCACAGTGTGGGTTCACTCTAATTGGTGATCAAAAGCAAACTATCATTGAAGCCTAGACTAGTCCAGGAAAAATTGCCAATGAAGACATGCTACAGTGTAAAGTCTGACTTAACAAGGCCACAAACTCTAACTGCAGTTAAAGTGCCAAAGCAGCAACCCCCCCAGCCCTGTGCTTTTGACACACAACTCACAGTTAGAACTGTCCCTGGGCTGTTTGGCAAAGCAGGCCTTGACGGCAAGCCCCCTCAATTTTGAGAGGCCACAATGGCTTGAACACGGGCTGCGCCCGTGCTCAAGCGAAAACTCCAGTAGCTACCTTTTAGCAAATTCGCTCAGATATCAAGGGCCAAACGCCTAAAATTCAGTCAAAAATCGGCTGATCACACTCGATTTACTCAGCCTGGCTCACAGAATGCCATTCTGGAGAGAAACGCACCGATAACTATAAATTTCTAACTGGATTTGTCAAAAGGTGCCTGCAGAAATTGTGTAAACAAGCCAATTCTGCTACTGTCACAGACTTAAAGAAAAGCCACCCTCCCCACCCCTGTGCTTTGGTCAGACAACCAACAATCACCTACCCACACCACAGTGTGGGTTCACTCTAATTGGTGATCAAAAGCAAACTATCATTGAAGCCTAGACTAGTCCAGGAAAAATTGCCAATGAAGACATGCTACAGTGTAAAGTCTGACTTAACAAGGCCACAAACTCTAACTGCAGTTAAAGTGCCAAAGCAGCAACCCCCCCAGCCCTGTGCTTTTGACACACAACTCACAGTTAGAACTGTCCCTGGGCTGTTTGGCAAAGCAGGCCTTGACGGCAAGCCCCCTCAATTTTGAGAGGCCACAATGGCTTGAACACGGGCTGCGCCCGTGCTCAAGCGAAAACTCCAGTAGCTACCTTTTAGCAAATTCGCTCAGATATCAAGGGCCAAACGCCTAAAATTCAGTCAAAAATCGGCTGATCACACTCGATTTACTCAGCCTGGCTCACAGAATGCCATTCTGGAGAGAAACGCACCGATAACTATAAATTTCTAACTGGATTTGTCAAAAGGTGCCTGCAGAAATTGTGTAAACAAGCCAATTCTGCTACTGTCACAGACTTAAAGAAAAGCCACCCTCCCCACCCCTGTGCTTTGGTCAGACAACCAACAATCACCTACCCACACCACAGTGTGGGTTCACTCTAATTGGTGATCAAAAGCAAACTATCATTGAAGCCTAGACTAGTCCAGGAAAAATTGCCAATGAAGACATGCTACAGTGTAAAGTCTGACTTAACAAGGCCACAAACTCTAACTGCAGTTAAAGTGCCAAAGCAGCAACCCCCCCAGCCCTGTGCTTTTGACACACAACTCACAGTTAGAACTGTCCCTGGGCTGTTTGGCAAAGCAGGCCTTGACGGCAAGCCCCCTCAATTTTGAGAGGCCACAATGGCTTGAACACGGGCTGCGCCCGTGCTCAAGCGAAAACTCCAGTAGCTACCTTTTAGCAAATTCGCTCAGATATCAAGGGCCAAACGCCTAAAATTCTGTCAAAAATCGGCTGATCACACTCGATTTACTCAGCCTGGCTCACAGAATGCCATTCTGGAGAGAAACGCACCGATAACTATAAATTTCTAACTGGATTTGTCAAAAGGTGCCTGCAGAAATTGTGTAAACAAGCCAATTCTGCTACTGTCACAGACTTAAAGAAAAGCCACCCTCCCCACCCCTGTGCTTTGGTCAGACAACCAACAATCACCTACCCACACCACAGTGTGGGTTCACTCTAATTGGTGATCAAAAGCAAACTATCATTGAAGCCTAGACTAGTCCAGGAAAAATTGCCAATGAAGACATGCTACAGTGTAAAGTCTGACTTAACAAGGCCACAAACTCTAACTGCAGTTAAAGTGCCAAAGCAGCAACCCCCCCAGCCCTGTGCTTTTGACACACAACTCACAGTTAGAACTGTCCCTGGGCTGTTTGGCAAAGCAGGCCTTGACGGCAAGCCCCCTCAATTTTGAGAGGCCACAATGGCTTGAACACGGGCTGCGCCCGTGCTCAAGCGAAAACTCCAGTAGCTACCTTTTAGCAAATTCGCTCAGATATCAAGGGCCAAACGCCTAAAATTCAGTCAAAAATCGGCTGATCACACTCGATTTACTCAGCCTGGCTCACAGAATGCCATTCTGGAGAGAAACGCACCGATAACTATAAATTTCTAACTGGATTTGTCAAAAGGTGCCTGCAGAAATTGTGTAAACAAGCCAATTCTGCTACTGTCACAGACTTAAAGAAAAGCCACCCTCCCCACCCCTGTGCTTTGGTCAGACAACCAACAATCACCTACCCACACCACAGTGTGGGTTCACTCTAATTGGTGATCAAAAGCAAACTATCATTGAAGCCTAGACTAGTCCAGGAAAAATTGCCAATGAAGACATGCTACAGTGTAAAGTCTGACTTAACAAGGCCACAAACTCTAACTGCAGTTAAAGTGCCAAAGCAGCAACCCCCCCAGCCCTGTGCTTTTGACACACAACTCACAGTTAGAACTGTCCCTGGGCTGTTTGGCAAAGCAGGCCTTGACGGCAAGCCCCCTCAATTTTGAGAGGCCACAATGGCTTGAACACGGGCTGCGCCCGTGCTCAAGCGAAAACTCCAGTAGCTACCTTTTAGCAAATTCGCTCAGATATCAAGGGCCAAACGCCTAAAATTCTGTCAAAAATCGGCTGATCACACTCGATTTACTCAGCCTGGCTCACAGAATGCCATTCTGGAGAGAAACGCACCGATAACTATAAATTTCTAACTGGATTTGTCAAAAGGTGCCTGCAGAAATTGTGTAAACAAGCCAATTCTGCTACTGTCACAGACTTAAAGAAAAGCCACCCTCCCCACCCCTGTGCTTTGGTCAGACAACCAACAATCACCTACCCACACCACAGTGTGGGTTCACTCTAATTGGTGATCAAAAGCAAACTATCATTGAAGCCTAGACTAGTCCAGGAAAAATTGCCAATGAAGACATGCTACAGTGTAAAGTCTGACTTAACAAGGCCACAAACTCTAACTGCAGTTAAAGTGCCAAAGCAGCAACCCCCCCAGCCCTGTGCTTTTGACACACAACTCACAGTTAGAACTGTCCCTGGGCTGTTTGGCAAAGCAGGCCTTGACGGCAAGCCCCCTCAATTTTGAGAGGCCACAATGGCTTGAACACGGGCTGCGCCCGTGCTCAAGCGAAAACTCCAGTAGCTACCTTTTAGCAAATTCGCTCAGATATCAAGGGCCAAACGCCTAAAATTCAGTCAAAAATCGGCTGATCACACTCGATTTACTCAGCCTGGCTCACAGAATGCCATTCTGGAGAGAAACGCACCGATAACTATAAATTTCTAACTGGATTTGTCAAAAGGTGCCTGCAGAAATTGTGTAAACAAGCCAATTCTGCTACTGTCACAGACTTAAAGAAAAGCCACCCTCCCCACCCCTGTGCTTTGGTCAGACAACCAACAATCACCTACCCACACCACAGTGTGGGTTCACTCTAATTGGTGATCAAAAGCAAACTATCATTGAAGCCTAGACTAGTCCAGGAAAAATTGCCAATGAAGACATGCTACAGTGTAAAGTCTGACTTAACAAGGCCACAAACTCTAACTGCAGTTAAAGTGCCAAAGCAGCAACCCCCCCAGCCCTGTGCTTTTGACACACAACTCACAGTTAGAACTGTCCCTGGGCTGTTTGGCAAAGCAGGCCTTGACGGCAAGCCCCCTCAATTTTGAGAGGCCACAATGGCTTGAACACGGGCTGCGCCCGTGCTCAAGCGAAAACTCCAGTAGCTACCTTTTAGCAAATTCGCTCAGATATCAAGGGCCAAACGCCTAAAATTCAGTCAAAAATCGGCTGATCACACTCGATTTACTCAGCCTGGCTCACAGAATGCCATTCTGGAGAGAAACGCACCGATAACTATAAATTTCTAACTGGATTTGTCAAAAGGTGCCTGCAGAAATTGTGTAAACAAGCCAATTCTGCTACTGTCACAGACTTAAAGAAAAGCCACCCTCCCCACCCCTGTGCTTTGGTCAGACAACCAACAATCACCTACCCACACCACAGTGTGGGTTCACTCTAATTGGTGATCAAAAGCAAACTATCATTGAAGCCTAGACTAGTCCAGGAAAAATTGCCAATGAAGACATGCTACAGTGTAAAGTCTGACTTAACAAGGCCACAAACTCTAACTGCAGTTAAAGTGCCAAAGCAGCAACCCCCCCAGCCCTGTGCTTTTGACACACAACTCACAGTTAGAACTGTCCCTGGGCTGTTTGGCAAAGCAGGCCTTGACGGCAAGCCCCCTCAATTTTGAGAGGCCACAATGGCTTGAACACGGGCTGCGCCCGTGCTCAAGCGAAAACTCCAGTAGCTACCTTTTAGCAAATTCGCTCAGATATCAAGGGCCAAACGCCTAAAATTCAGTCAAAAATCGGCTGATCACACTCGATTTACTCAGCCTGGCTCACAGAATGCCATTCTGGAGAGAAACGCACCGATAACTATAAATTTCTAACTGGATTTGTCAAAAGGTGCCTGCAGAAATTGTGTAAACAAGCCAATTCTGCTACTGTCACAGACTTAAAGAAAAGCCACCCTCCCCACCCCTGTGCTTTGGTCAGACAACCAACAATCACCTACCCACACCACAGTGTGGGTTCACTCTAATTGGTGATCAAAAGCAAACTATCATTGAAGCCTAGACTAGTCCAGGAAAAATTGCCAATGAAGACATGCTACAGTGTAAAGTCTGACTTAACAAGGCCACAAACTCTAACTGCAGTTAAAGTGCCAAAGCAGCAACCCCCCCAGCCCTGTGCTTTTGACACACAACTCACAGTTAGAACTGTCCCTGGGCTGTTTGGCAAAGCAGGCCTTGACGGCAAGCCCCCTCAATTTTGAGAGGCCACAATGGCTTGAACACGGGCTGCGCCCGTGCTCAAGCGAAAACTCCAGTAGCTACCTTTTAGCAAATTCGCTCAGATATCAAGGGCCAAACGCCTAAAATTCAGTCAAAAATCGGCTGATCACACTCGATTTACTCAGCCTGGCTCACAGAATGCCATTCTGGAGAGAAACGCACCGATAACTATAAATTTCTAACTGGATTTGTCAAAAGGTGCCTGCAGAAATTGTGTAAACAAGCCAATTCTGCTACTGTCACAGACTTAAAGAAAAGCCACCCTCCCCACCCCTGTGCTTTGGTCAGACAACCAACAATCACCTACCCACACCACAGTGTGGGTTCACTCTAATTGGTGATCAAAAGCAAACTATCATTGAAGCCTAGACTAGTCCAGGAAAAATTGCCAATGAAGACATGCTACAGTGTAAAGTCTGACTTAACAAGGCCACAAACTCTAACTGCAGTTAAAGTGCCAAAGCAGCAACCCCCCCAGCCCTGTGCTTTTGACACACAACTCACAGTTAGAACTGTCCCTGGGCTGTTTGGCAAAGCAGGCCTTGACGGCAAGCCCCCTCAATTTTGAGAGGCCACAATGGCTTGAACACGGGCTGCGCCCGTGCTCAAGCGAAAACTCCAGTAGCTACCTTTTAGCAAATTCGCTCAGATATCAAGGGCCAAACGCCTAAAATTCAGTCAAAAATCGGCTGATCACACTCGATTTACTCAGCCTGGCTCACAGAATGCCATTCTGGAGAGAAACGCACCGATAACTATAAATTTCTAACTGGATTTGTCAAAAGGTGCCTGCAGAAATTGTGTAAACAAGCCAATTCTGCTACTGTCACAGACTTAAAGAAAAGCCACCCTCCCCACCCCTGTGCTTTGGTCAGACAACCAACAATCACCTACCCACACCACAGTGTGGGTTCACTCTAATTGGTGATCAAAAGCAAACTATCATTGAAGCCTAGACTAGTCCAGGAAAAATTGCCAATGAAGACATGCTACAGTGTAAAGTCTGACTTAACAAGGCCACAAACTCTAACTGCAGTTAAAGTGCCAAAGCAGCAACCCCCCAGCCCTGTGCTTTTGACACACAACTCACAGTTAGAACTGTCCCTGGGCTGTTTGGCAAAGCAGGCCTTGACGGCAAGCCCCCTCAATTTTGAGAGGCCACAATGGCTTGAACACGGGCTGCGCCCGTGCTCAAGCGAAAACTCCAGTAGCTACCTTTTAGCAAATTCGCTCAGATATCAAGGGCCAAACGCCTAAAATTCAGTCAAAAATCGGCTGATCACACTCGATTTACTCAGCCTGGCTCACAGAATGCCATTCTGGAGAGAAACGCACCGATAACTATAAATTTCTAACTGGATTTGTCAAAAGGTGCCTGCAGAAATTGTGTAAACAAGCCAATTCTGCTACTGTCACAGACTTAAAGAAAAGCCACCCTCCCCACCCCTGTGCTTTGGTCAGACAACCAACAATCACCTACCCACACCACAGTGTGGGTTCACTCTAATTGGTGATCAAAAGCAAACTATCATTGAAGCCTAGACTAGTCCAGGAAAAATTGCCAATGAAGACATGCTACAGTGTAAAGTCTGACTTAACAAGGCCACAAACTCTAACTGCAGTTAAAGTGCCAAAGCAGCAACCCCCCCAGCCCTGTGCTTTTGACACACAACTCACAGTTAGAACTGTCCCTGGGCTGTTTGGCAAAGCAGGCCTTGACGGCAAGCCCCCTCAATTTTGAGAGGCCACAATGGCTTGAACACGGGCTGCGCCCGTGCTCAAGCGAAAACTCCAGTAGCTACCTTTTAGCAAATTCGCTCAGATATCAAGGGCCAAACGCCTAAAATTCAGTCAAAAATCGGCTGATCACACTCGATTTACTCAGCCTGGCTCACAGAATGCCATTCTGGAGAGAAACGCACCGATAACTATAAATTTCTAACTGGATTTGTCAAAAGGTGCCTGCAGAAATTGTGTAAACAAGCCAATTCTGCTACTGTCACAGACTTAAAGAAAAGCCACCCTCCCCACCCCTGTGCTTTGGTCAGACAACCAACAATCACCTACCCACACCACAGTGTGGGTTCACTCTAATTGGTGATCAAAAGCAAACTATCATTGAAGCCTAGACTAGTCCAGGAAAAATTGCCAATGAAGACATGCTACAGTGTAAAGTCTGACTTAACAAGGCCACAAACTCTAACTGCAGTTAAAGTGCCAAAGCAGCAACCCCCCCAGCCCTGTGCTTTTGACACACAACTCACAGTTAGAACTGTCCCTGGGCTGTTTGGCAAAGCAGGCCTTGACGGCAAGCCCCCTCAATTTTGAGAGGCCACAATGGCTTGAACACGGGCTGCGCCCGTGCTCAAGCGAAAACTCCAGTAGCTACCTTTTAGCAAATTCGCTCAGATATCAAGGGCCAAACGCCTAAAATTCAGTCAAAAATCGGCTGATCACACTCGATTTACTCAGCCTGGCTCACAGAATGCCATTCTGGAGAGAAACGCACCGATAACTATAAATTTCTAACTGGATTTGTCAAAAGGTGCCTGCAGAAATTGTGTAAACAAGCCAATTCTGCTACTGTCACAGACTTAAAGAAAAGCCACCCTCCCCACCCCTGTGCTTTGGTCAGACAACCAACAATCACCTACCCACACCACAGTGTGGGTTCACTCTAATTGGTGATCAAAAGCAAACTATCATTGAAGCCTAGACTAGTCCAGGAAAAATTGCCAATGAAGACATGCTACAGTGTAAAGTCTGACTTAACAAGGCCACAAACTCTAACTGCAGTTAAAGTGCCAAAGCAGCAACCCCCCCAGCCCTGTGCTTTTGACACACAACTCACAGTTAGAACTGTCCCTGGGCTGTTTGGCAAAGCAGGCCTTGACGGCAAGCCCCCTCAATTTTGAGAGGCCACAATGGCTTGAACACGGGCTGCGCCCGTGCTCAAGCGAAAACTCCAGTAGCTACCTTTTAGCAAATTCGCTCAGATATCAAGGGCCAAACGCCTAAAATTCAGTCAAAAATCGGCTGATCACACTCGATTTACTCAGCCTGGCTCACAGAATGCCATTCTGGAGAGAAACGCACCGATAACTATAAATTTCTAACTGGATTTGTCAAAAGGTGCCTGCAGAAATTGTGTAAACAAGCCAATTCTGCTACTGTCACAGACTTAAAGAAAAGCCACCCTCCCCACCCCTGTGCTTTGGTCAGACAACCAACAATCACCTACCCACACCACAGTGTGGGTTCACTCTAATTGGTGATCAAAAGCAAACTATCATTGAAGCCTAGACTAGTCCAGGAAAAATTGCCAATGAAGACATGCTACAGTGTAAAGTCTGACTTAACAAGGCCACAAACTCTAACTGCAGTTAAAGTGCCAAAGCAGCAACCCCCCCAGCCCTGTGCTTTTGACACACAACTCACAGTTAGAACTGTCCCTGGGCTGTTTGGCAAAGCAGGCCTTGACGGCAAGCCCCCTCAATTTTGAGAGGCCACAATGGCTTGAACACGGGCTGCGCCCGTGCTCAAGCGAAAACTCCAGTAGCTACCTTTTAGCAAATTCGCTCAGATATCAAGGGCCAAACGCCTAAAATTCTGTCAAAAATCGGCTGATCACACTCGATTTACTCAGCCTGGCTCACAGAATGCCATTCTGGAGAGAAACGCACCGATAACTATAAATTTCTAACTGGATTTGTCAAAAGGTGCCTGCAGAAATTGTGTAAACAAGCCAATTCTGCTACTGTCACAGACTTAAAGAAAAGCCACCCTCCCCACCCCTGTGCTTTGGTCAGACAACCAACAATCACCTACCCACACCACAGTGTGGGTTCACTCTAATTGGTGATCAAAAGCAAACTATCATTGAAGCCTAGACTAGTCCAGGAAAAATTGCCAATGAAGACATGCTACAGTGTAAAGTCTGACTTAACAAGGCCACAAACTCTAACTGCAGTTAAAGTGCCAAAGCAGCAACCCCCCAGCCCTGTGCTTTTGACACACAACTCACAGTTAGAACTGTCCCTGGGCTGTTTGGCAAAGCAGGCCTTGACGGCAAGCCCCCTCAATTTTGAGAGGCCACAATGGCTTGAACACGGGCTGCGCCCGTGCTCAAGCGAAAACTCCAGTAGCTACCTTTTAGCAAATTCGCTCAGATATCAAGGGCCAAACGCCTAAAATTCAGTCAAAAATCGGCTGATCACACTCGATTTACTCAGCCTGGCTCACAGAATGCCATTCTGGAGAGAAACGCACCGATAACTATAAATTTCTAACTGGATTTGTCAAAAGGTGCCTGCAGAAATTGTGTAAACAAGCCAATTCTGCTACTGTCACAGACTTAAAGAAAAGCCACCCTCCCCACCCCTGTGCTTTGGTCAGACAACCAACAATCACCTACCCACACCACAGTGTGGGTTCACTCTAATTGGTGATCAAAAGCAAACTATCATTGAAGCCTAGACTAGTCCAGGAAAAATTGCCAATGAAGACATGCTACAGTGTAAAGTCTGACTTAACAAGGCCACAAACTCTAACTGCAGTTAAAGTGCCAAAGCAGCAACCCCCCAGCCCTGTGCTTTTGACACACAACTCACAGTTAGAACTGTCCCTGGGCTGTTTGGCAAAGCAGGCCTTGACGGCAAGCCCCCTCAATTTTGAGAGGCCACAATGGCTTGAACACGGGCTGCGCCCGTGCTCAAGCGAAAACTCCAGTAGCTACCTTTTAGCAAATTCGCTCAGATATCAAGGGCCAAACGCCTAAAATTCTGTCAAAAATCGGCTGATCACACTCGATTTACTCAGCCTGGCTCACAGAATGCCATTCTGGAGAGAAACGCACCGATAACTATAAATTTCTAACTGGATTTGTCAAAAGGTGCCTGCAGAAATTGTGTAAACAAGCCAATTCTGCTACTGTCACAGACTTAAAGAAAAGCCACCCTCCCCACCCCTGTGCTTTGGTCAGACAACCAACAATCACCTACCCACACCACAGTGTGGGTTCACTCTAATTGGTGATCAAAAGCAAACTATCATTGAAGCCTAGACTAGTCCAGGAAAAATTGCCAATGAAGACATGCTACAGTGTAAAGTCTGACTTAACAAGGCCACAAACTCTAACTGCAGTTAAAGTGCCAAAGCAGCAACCCCCCCAGCCCTGTGCTTTTGACACACAACTCACAGTTAGAACTGTCCCTGGGCTGTTTGGCAAAGCAGGCCTTGACGGCAAGCCCCCTCAATTTTGAGAGGCCACAATGGCTTGAACACGGGCTGCGCCCGTGCTCAAGCGAAAACTCCAGTAGCTACCTTTTAGCAAATTCGCTCAGATATCAAGGGCCAAACGCCTAAAATTCAGTCAAAAATCGGCTGATCACACTCGATTTACTCAGCCTGGCTCACAGAATGCCATTCTGGAGAGAAACGCACCGATAACTATAAATTTCTAACTGGATTTGTCAAAAGGTGCCTGCAGAAATTGTGTAAACAAGCCAATTCTGCTACTGTCACAGACTTAAAGAAAAGCCACCCTCCCCACCCCTGTGCTTTGGTCAGACAACCAACAATCACCTACCCACACCACAGTGTGGGTTCACTCTAATTGGTGATCAAAAGCAAACTATCATTGAAGCCTAGACTAGTCCAGGAAAAATTGCCAATGAAGACATGCTACAGTGTAAAGTCTGACTTAACAAGGCCACAAACTCTAACTGCAGTTAAAGTGCCAAAGCAGCAACCCCCCCAGCCCTGTGCTTTTGACACACAACTCACAGTTAGAACTGTCCCTGGGCTGTTTGGCAAAGCAGGCCTTGACGGCAAGCCCCCTCAATTTTGAGAGGCCACAATGGCTTGAACACGGGCTGCGCCCGTGCTCAAGCGAAAACTCCAGTAGCTACCTTTTAGCAAATTCGCTCAGATATCAAGGGCCAAACGCCTAAAATTCAGTCAAAAATCGGCTGATCACACTCGATTTACTCAGCCTGGCTCACAGAATGCCATTCTGGAGAGAAACGCACCGATAACTATAAATTTCTAACTGGATTTGTCAAAAGGTGCCTGCAGAAATTGTGTAAACAAGCCAATTCTGCTACTGTCACAGACTTAAAGAAAAGCCACCCTCCCCACCCCTGTGCTTTGGTCAGACAACCAACAATCACCTACCCACACCACAGTGTGGGTTCACTCTAATTGGTGATCAAAAGCAAACTATCATTGAAGCCTAGACTAGTCCAGGAAAAATTGCCAATGAAGACATGCTACAGTGTAAAGTCTGACTTAACAAGGCCACAAACTCTAACTGCAGTTAAAGTGCCAAAGCAGCAACCCCCCAGCCCTGTGCTTTTGACACACAACTCACAGTTAGAACTGTCCCTGGGCTGTTTGGCAAAGCAGGCCTTGACGGCAAGCCCCCTCAATTTTGAGAGGCCACAATGGCTTGAACACGGGCTGCGCCCGTGCTCAAGCGAAAACTCCAGTAGCTACCTTTTAGCAAATTCGCTCAGATATCAAGGGCCAAACGCCTAAAATTCTGTCAAAAATCGGCTGATCACACTCGATTTACTCAGCCTGGCTCACAGAATGCCATTCTGGAGAGAAACGCACCGATAACTATAAATTTCTAACTGGATTTGTCAAAAGGTGCCTGCAGAAATTGTGTAAACAAGCCAATTCTGCTACTGTCACAGACTTAAAGAAAAGCCACCCTCCCCACCCCTGTGCTTTGGTCAGACAACCAACAATCACCTACCCACACCACAGTGTGGGTTCACTCTAATTGGTGATCAAAAGCAAACTATCATTGAAGCCTAGACTAGTCCAGGAAAAATTGCCAATGAAGACATGCTACAGTGTAAAGTCTGACTTAACAAGGCCACAAACTCTAACTGCAGTTAAAGTGCCAAAGCAGCAACCCCCCCAGCCCTGTGCTTTTGACACACAACTCACAGTTAGAACTGTCCCTGGGCTGTTCGGCCAAAAAGCAGGCCTTGACGGGCAAGCACCCTCAAATTGAAGAGGGCCGACAATGGCTTGAAACCACGGGCTGCGGGCCCGTGGGCTCCAAGCGAAAAACTCCAGTAAGCCTACATTACTTAGCCAACTTCGCCTCAGATATCAAGGGCCAAACGCCTAAAAAAATTCTGTCAAAAATTCGGACTGATCACAACTCGAATTACTCAGCCTGGCCTCCACAGGAATGCCATTCTGGAGAGAAACAAAAAACGCCACCGATAAAAAAACTATAAATTTCTAACTGGATCTGTCAAAAAAAAGGCTGCCGGCAAAGAAATTGTGTAAACAAGGGCCAATTCTGCTACTGTCACAGACCTTAAAGAAAAAAGGGCCCACCTCCCCCCACCCCTGTGCTTTTTGCGTTCAGAACACAAAAAACAACCAACAAATCACCTACCCACACCACAGCTGTGGTTTCACTCTAATTGGTTGATCAAAAGGCAAATACTATCATGGAAGCCTAGACTAGTCCAGGAAAAAAATTGCCAATGGAAGGACCTGCCTACAGTGTAAAATAGGTTCTGAACTTTAAAACCAAGGCCACAAAACTTCTAACTTGCAGTAAAAGTGCCAAAGCAGACAACCCCCCAGCCCTGTGCTTTGGTCCACACAACCTCACGAAGTTAGACAAAAACTGTCCTCTGGGCTGCTTTGGGCAAAGCAGGGCCTTGACGGTCAAGCCCGACCTCAATTTTGAAGAGGCCACAAAAGGGCTTGGAACACGTGCGTGCCGCCCGCTGCTCAAGCGAAAAACTCCAGTAGCTACCTTTTAGCCAATTCGCCTCAGATATCAAGGGCCAAAAACGCCCTAAAATTTCCTGTCAAAATCGGCTGATCACACTTCGATTTACTCAGCCTGGGCTCCCCGAAATGGGAATTCCTAGGCAGAGAAAAACGCACCGATAACTATAAATTTCTAACTGGATTTGTCAAAAGGTGCCTGCAGAAATAGTGTAAACAAGCCAATTCTGCTACTGTCACAGACTTAAAGAAAAGCCACCCTCCCCACCCCTGTGCTTTGGTCAGACAACCAACAATCACCTACCCACACCACAGTGTGGGTTCACTCTAATTGGTGATCAAAAGCAAACTATCATTGAAGGCTAGACTAGTTCAGGAACAATTGCCAATGAAGACATGCTACAGTGTAAAGTCTGACTTAACGAAGGGGCCTACAAGACTCTAAAGCCTCTGTGGGCAGTTAAACGTGCGGGCGAACGCAAGGCAAAAAAGCCACGCCCGGGCCGTTCCCTGTGCTTGTGTTGAGGGCACACCAACTCGAACAGTTAGAAACTGCGTCGCCTGGGGGCATGGTTTTGTGTGCAAAGCAGGGCCTTGACGGGCAATCCCCGCTGCAATCTTTGAGAGGCCACAATGGCTTGTAACGATGCAGGGCTGGCGCCTATGGCTTCAAGCGAAAACTGGCCATGTAGCTACCTCGTTTTTAGGGGCATAATTCGCAAAAAAAAAAAAAAAAAAAAAAAAAAAACGGAGAAAGGGAGGGTTGGGGCAGATATCAAGGGCCAAACGCCTAAAATTCAAGTCAAAAAATCGGCTGATTCACACTCGATTTATCTCAGCACTGGCTCACACGTACATGGCGACATTCTGGAGGAGAAACGCAACCGATAACTATAAAATTTCCAGTGCTAACTGGATTTGTCCAAAATAGGTGCCTGCAGAATATTGTGTAAGACAAGGCCAATTCTGCTCTACTGACTTTCACCAGACTTAAAGTAAAAGCCAGCCCTCCGGGCCACTCCCTGTGCTTTGGGTCCAAGAGCATACCAACAATGCACCTACCCACACCACAGTGTGGGTTCACTCTAATTGGTGATCAAAAGCAAACTATCATTGAAGCCTAGACTAGTCCAGGAAAAATTGCCAATGAAGACATGCTACAGTGTAAAGTCTGACTTAACAAGGCCACAAACTCTAACTGCAGTTAAAGTGCCAAAGCAGCAACCCCCCCAGCCCTGTGCTTTTGACACACAACTCACAGTTAGAACTGTCCCTGGGCTGTTTGGCAAAGCAGGCCTTGACGGCAAGCCCCCTCAATTTTGAGAGGCCACAATGGCTTGAACACGGGCTGCGCCCGTGCTCAAGCGAAAACTCCAGTAGCTACCTTTTAGCAAATTCGCTCAGATATCAAGGGCCAAACGCCTAAATTCAGTCAAAAATCGGCTGATCACACTCGATTTACTCAGCCTGGCTCACAGAATGCCATTCTGGAGAGAAACGCACCGATAACTATAAATTTCAAACTGGATTTGTCAAAAGGTGCCTGCAGAAATTGTGTAAACAAGACCATTCTGCTACTGTCACAGACTTAAAGAAAAGCCACCCTCCCCCCCCCTGTGCTTTGGTCAGACAACCAACAATCACCTACCCACACCACAGTGTGGGTTCACTCTAATTGGTGATCAAAAGGCAAACTATCATTGAAGCCTAGACTAGTCCAGGAAAAATTGCCAATGAAGACATGCTACAGTGTAAGTCTGACTTAACAAGGCCACAAACTCTAAGCTGCAGTTAAAGTGCCAAAGCAGCACCCCCCCCAGCCCTGTGCTTTTGACACACACCTCACAGTTAGAACTGTCCCTGGGCTGTTTGGCAAAGCAGGCCTTGACGGCAAGCCCCCTCAATTTTGAGAGGCCACAATGGCTTGAACACGGGCTGCGCCCGTGCTCAAGCGAAAACTCCAGTAGCTACCTTTTAGCAAATTCGCTCAGATATCAAGGGCCAAACGCCTAAAATTCTGTCAAAAATCGGCTGATCACACTCGATTTACTCAGCCTGGCTCACAGAATGCCATTCTGGAGAGAAACGCACCGATAACTATAAATTTCTAACTGGATTTGTCAACAGGTGCCTGCAGAAATTGTGTAAACAAGCCAATTCTGCTACTGTCACAGACTTAAAGAAAAGCCACCCTCCCCACCCCTGTGCTTTGGTCAGACAACCAACAATCACCTACCCACACCACAGTGTGGGTTCACTCTAATTGGTGATCAAAAGCAAACTATCATTGAAGCCTAGACTAGTCCAGGAAAAATTGCCAATGAAGACATGCTACAGTGTAAAGTCTGACTTAACAAGGCCACAAACTCTAACTGCAGTTAAAGTGCCAAAGCAGCAACCCCCCCAGCCCTGTGCTTTTGACACACAACTCACAGTTAGAACTGTCCCTGGGCTGTTTGGCAAAGCAGGCCTTGACGGCAAGCCCCCTCAATTTTGAGAGGCCACAATGGCTTGAACACGGGCTGCGCCCGTGCTCAAGCGAAAACTCCAGTAGCTACCTTTTAGCAAATTCGCTCAGATATCAAGGGCCAAACGCCTAAAATTCTGTCAAAAATCGGCTGATCACACTCGATTTACTCAGCCTGGCTCACAGAATGCCATTCTGGAGAGAAACGCACCGATAACTATAAATTTCTAACTGGATTTGTCAAAAGGTGCCTGCAGAAATTGTGTAAACAAGCCAATTCTGCTACTGTCACAGACTTAAAGAAAAGCCACCCTCCCCACCCCTGTGCTTTGGTCAGACAACCAACAATCACCCTATAAACACCACAGTGTGGGTTCACTTCTAATTGGTGATCAAAAGCAAACTATCATTGAAGCCTAGACTAGTCCAGGAAAAATTGCCAATGAAGACATGCTACCCCCCCCCTCCCCCCCCCCCCCCCGTGGTTAAATGTCTGGACTTAACAAGGCCACAAACCTCTAACTGCAGTTAAAGTGGCAAAGGCAGCAACCCCCCCAGCCCTGTGCTTTTGACACACAACTCACAGTTAGAACTGTCCCTGGGCCTGTTTGGCAAAGCAGGGCCTTGACGGCAAGCCCCCTCAATTTTGAGAAGTGCCACACTGGCTTGATAACGGGCTGCGCCCTGTGCTCAAGCGAAAACCTCCAGTAGCTACCTCTTTAAGCAAATTCGCATCAGATATCCAAGGGCCAAAACGCCTAAAAATTCAGTCAAAAATCGGCCTGATCACACTCGATTTACTAAAGCATGGCTCACAGAATGCCATTATGGAGAGAAAACGCACCGATAAACTATAAATTTCTAAATGGATTTGGCAAAAGGTTGCCTGCAGGAATTGTGTAAAACAATCCAATTGGCTACTGTCACCAGGAATAAAGAATAAAGGACACCCCCTCCCCACCCCCGGTGCTTTGGTCAGACAACCAACAATCACCTACCCACACCACAGTGTGGGTTCCATATAATTGGTGATCAAAAGCAAACTATCAATGAAGCCTAGACTAGTACAGGAAAAATTGTTATAATTTTTTATGAAGACATTGTACAGTGTAAAGTGGACTTAACAAGGCCAAAAACTCTAACTGCAAGTAAAGTGCCAAAGCAGCAACCACCACACAGCCCTGTCCGTTTTGACACACAACACTCCAACAGTTAGAACTGTCCCTGGGCTGTGTGGCAAAGCAGGGGGTGACGGCAAGCGCCCGCAATTTTGAGGGGCCACGATGGCGGGAACACGGGCTGCGCGGGTGGTCAAGCGAAGACTCCAGTAGCTACCTTTTAGCAAATTCGCTCAGATATCAAGGGCCCCAACGCCTAAAATTCTGTAAAAAATCGGAATGATCACAACTCGATTTACTCAGCCTGGCTCACAGACAGAATGCCATTCTGGAGAGAAAAGCACCGAGAAACTATAAATTTCTAACTGGATTTGTCAAAAGGTGCCTGCAGAAATTGTGTGTAAACAAGCCGCCAATTCTGCTACTGTCACAGACTTAAAGAAAAGCCACCCTCCCCACCCCTGTGCTTTGGTCAGACAACCAACAATCACCTACCCACACCACAGTGTGGGTTCACTCTAATTGGTGATCAAAAGCAAACTATCATTGAAGCCTAGACTAGTCCAGGAAAAATTGCCAATGAAGACATGCTACAGTGTAAAGTCTGACTTAACAAGGCCACAAACTCTAACTGCAGTTAAAGTGCCAAAGCAGCAACCCCCCCAGCCCTGTGCTTTTGACACACAACTCACAGTTAGAACTGTCCCTGGGCTGTTTGGCAAAGCAGGCCTTGACGGCAAGCCCCCTCAATTTTGAGAGGCCACAATGGCTTGAACACGGGCTGCGCCCGTGCTCAAGCGAAAACTCCAGTAGCTACCTTTTAGCAAATTCGCTCAGATATCAAGGGCCAAACGCCTAAAATTCAGTCAAAAATCGGCTGATCACACTCGATTTACTCAGCCTGGCTCACAGAATGCCATTCTGGAGAGAAACGCACCGATAACTATAAATTTCTAACTGGATTTGTCAAAAGGTGCCTGCAGAAATTGTGTAAACAAGCCAATTCTGCTACTGTCACAGACTTAAAGAAAAGCCACCCTCCCCACCCCTGTGCTTTGGTCAGACAACCAACAATCACCTACCCACACCACAGTGTGGGTTCACTCTAATTGGTGATCAAAAGCAAACTATCATTGAAGCCTAGACTAGTCCAGGAAAAATTGCCAATGAAGACATGCTACAGTGTAAAGTCTGACTTAACAAGGCCACAAACTCTAACTGCAGTTAAAGTGCCAAAGCAGCAACCCCCCCAGCCCTGTGCTTTTGACACACAACTCACAGTTAGAACTGTCCCTGGGCTGTTTGGCAAAGCAGGCCTTGACGGCAAGCCCCCTCAATTTTGAGAGGCCACAATGGCTTGAACACGGGCTGCGCCCGTGCTCAAGCGAAAACTCCAGTAGCTACCTTTTAGCAAATTCGCTCAGATATCAAGGGCCAAACGCCTAAAATTCTGTCAAAAATCGGCTGATCACACTCGATTTACTCAGCCTGGCTCACAGAATGCCATTCTGGAGAGAAACGCACCGATAACTATAAATTTCTAACTGGATTTGTCAAAAGGTGCCTGCAGAAATTGTGTAAACAAGCCAATTCTGCTACTGTCACAGACTTAAAGAAAAGCCACCCTCCCCACCCCTGTGCTTTGGTCAGACAACCAACAATCACCTACCCACACCACAGTGTGGGTTCACTCTAATTGGTGATCAAAAGCAAACTATCATTGAAGCCTAGACTAGTCCAGGAAAAATTGCCAATGAAGACATGCTACAGTGTAAAGTCTGACTTAACAAGGCCACAAACTCTAACTGCAGTTAAAGTGCCAAAGCAGCAACCCCCCCAGCCCTGTGCTTTTGACACACAACTCACAGTTAGAACTGTCCCTGGGCTGTTTGGCAAAGCAGGCCTTGACGGCAAGCCCCCTCAATTTTGAGAGGCCACAATGGCTTGAACACGGGCTGCGCCCGTGCTCAAGCGAAAACTCCAGTAGCTACCTTTTAGCAAATTCGCTCAGATATCAAGGGCCAAACGCCTAAAATTCAGTCAAAAATCGGCTGATCACACTCGATTTACTCAGCCTGGCTCACAGAATGCCATTCTGGAGAGAAACGCACCGATAACTATAAATTTCTAACTGGATTTGTCAAAAGGTGCCTGCAGAAATTGTGTAAACAAGCCAATTCTGCTACTGTCACAGACTTAAAGAAAAGCCACCCTCCCCACCCCTGTGCTTTGGTCAGACAACCAACAATCACCTACCCACACCACAGTGTGGGTTCACTCTAATTGGTGATCAAAAGCAAACTATCATTGAAGCCTAGACTAGTCCAGGAAAAATTGCCAATGAAGACATGCTACAGTGTAAAGTCTGACTTAACAAGGCCACAAACTCTAACTGCAGTTAAAGTGCCAAAGCAGCAACCCCCCCAGCCCTGTGCTTTTGACACACAACTCACAGTTAGAACTGTCCCTGGGCTGTTTGGCAAAGCAGGCCTTGACGGCAAGCCCCCTCAATTTTGAGAGGCCACAATGGCTTGAACACGGGCTGCGCCCGTGCTCAAGCGAAAACTCCAGTAGCTACCTTTTAGCAAATTCGCTCAGATATCAAGGGCCAAACGCCTAAAATTCAGTCAAAAATCGGCTGATCACACTCGATTTACTCAGCCTGGCTCACAGAATGCCATTCTGGAGAGAAACGCACCGATAACTATAAATTTCTAACTGGATTTGTCAAAAGGTGCCTGCAGAAATTGTGTAAACAAGCCAATTCTGCTACTGTCACAGACTTAAAGAAAAGCCACCCTCCCCACCCCTGTGCTTTGGTCAGACAACCAACAATCACCTACCCACACCACAGTGTGGGTTCACTCTAATTGGTGATCAAAAGCAAACTATCATTGAAGCCTAGACTAGTCCAGGAAAAATTGCCAATGAAGACATGCTACAGTGTAAAGTCTGACTTAACAAGGCCACAAACTCTAACTGCAGTTAAAGTGCCAAAGCAGCAACCCCCCCAGCCCTGTGCTTTTGACACACAACTCACAGTTAGAACTGTCCCTGGGCTGTTTGGCAAAGCAGGCCTTGACGGCAAGCCCCCTCAATTTTGAGAGGCCACAATGGCTTGAACACGGGCTGCGCCCGTGCTCAAGCGAAAACTCCAGTAGCTACCTTTTAGCAAATTCGCTCAGATATCAAGGGCCAAACGCCTAAAATTCAGTCAAAAATCGGCTGATCACACTCGATTTACTCAGCCTGGCTCACAGAATGCCATTCTGGAGAGAAACGCACCGATAACTATAAATTTCTAACTGGATTTGTCAAAAGGTGCCTGCAGAAATTGTGTAAACAAGCCAATTCTGCTACTGTCACAGACTTAAAGAAAAGCCACCCTCCCCACCCCTGTGCTTTGGTCAGACAACCAACAATCACCTACCCACACCACAGTGTGGGTTCACTCTAATTGGTGATCAAAAGCAAACTATCATTGAAGCCTAGACTAGTCCAGGAAAAATTGCCAATGAAGACATGCTACAGTGTAAAGTCTGACTTAACAAGGCCACAAACTCTAACTGCAGTTAAAGTGCCAAAGCAGCAACCCCCCCAGCCCTGTGCTTTTGACACACAACTCACAGTTAGAACTGTCCCTGGGCTGTTTGGCAAAGCAGGCCTTGACGGCAAGCCCCCTCAATTTTGAGAGGCCACAATGGCTTGAACACGGGCTGCGCCCGTGCTCAAGCGAAAACTCCAGTAGCTACCTTTTAGCAAATTCGCTCAGATATCAAGGGCCAAACGCCTAAAATTCAGTCAAAAATCGGCTGATCACACTCGATTTACTCAGCCTGGCTCACAGAATGCCATTCTGGAGAGAAACGCACCGATAACTATAAATTTCTAACTGGATTTGTCAAAAGGTGCCTGCAGAAATTGTGTAAACAAGCCAATTCTGCTACTGTCACAGACTTAAAGAAAAGCCACCCTCCCCACCCCTGTGCTTTGGTCAGACAACCAACAATCACCTACCCACACCACAGTGTGGGTTCACTCTAATTGGTGATCAAAAGCAAACTATCATTGAAGCCTAGACTAGTCCAGGAAAAATTGCCAATGAAGACATGCTACAGTGTAAAGTCTGACTTAACAAGGCCACAAACTCTAACTGCAGTTAAAGTGCCAAAGCAGCAACCCCCCCAGCCCTGTGCTTTTGACACACAACTCACAGTTAGAACTGTCCCTGGGCTGTTTGGCAAAGCAGGCCTTGACGGCAAGCCCCCTCAATTTTGAGAGGCCACAATGGCTTGAACACGGGCTGCGCCCGTGCTCAAGCGAAAACTCCAGTAGCTACCTTTTAGCAAATTCGCTCAGATATCAAGGGCCAAACGCCTAAAATTCAGTCAAAAATCGGCTGATCACACTCGATTTACTCAGCCTGGCTCACAGAATGCCATTCTGGAGAGAAACGCACCGATAACTATAAATTTCTAACTGGATTTGTCAAAAGGTGCCTGCAGAAATTGTGTAAACAAGCCAATTCTGCTACTGTCACAGACTTAAAGAAAAGCCACCCTCCCCACCCCTGTGCTTTGGTCAGACAACCAACAATCACCTACCCACACCACAGTGTGGGTTCACTCTAATTGGTGATCAAAAGCAAACTATCATTGAAGCCTAGACTAGTCCAGGAAAAATTGCCAATGAAGACATGCTACAGTGTAAAGTCTGACTTAACAAGGCCACAAACTCTAACTGCAGTTAAAGTGCCAAAGCAGCAACCCCCCCAGCCCTGTGCTTTTGACACACAACTCACAGTTAGAACTGTCCCTGGGCTGTTTGGCAAAGCAGGCCTTGACGGCAAGCCCCCTCAATTTTGAGAGGCCACAATGGCTTGAACACGGGCTGCGCCCGTGCTCAAGCGAAAACTCCAGTAGCTACCTTTTAGCAAATTCGCTCAGATATCAAGGGCCAAACGCCTAAAATTCAGTCAAAAATCGGCTGATCACACTCGATTTACTCAGCCTGGCTCACAGAATGCCATTCTGGAGAGAAACGCACCGATAACTATAAATTTCTAACTGGATTTGTCAAAAGGTGCCTGCAGAAATTGTGTAAACAAGCCAATTCTGCTACTGTCACAGACTTAAAGAAAAGCCACCCTCCCCACCCCTGTGCTTTGGTCAGACAACCAACAATCACCTACCCACACCACAGTGTGGGTTCACTCTAATTGGTGATCAAAAGCAAACTATCATTGAAGCCTAGACTAGTCCAGGAAAAATTGCCAATGAAGACATGCTACAGTGTAAAGTCTGACTTAACAAGGCCACAAACTCTAACTGCAGTTAAAGTGCCAAAGCAGCAACCCCCCCAGCCCTGTGCTTTTGACACACAACTCACAGTTAGAACTGTCCCTGGGCTGTTTGGCAAAGCAGGCCTTGACGGCAAGCCCCCTCAATTTTGAGAGGCCACAATGGCTTGAACACGGGCTGCGCCCGTGCTCAAGCGAAAACTCCAGTAGCTACCTTTTAGCAAATTCGCTCAGATATCAAGGGCCAAACGCCTAAAATTCTGTCAAAAATCGGCTGATCACACTCGATTTACTCAGCCTGGCTCACAGAATGCCATTCTGGAGAGAAACGCACCGATAACTATAAATTTCTAACTGGATTTGTCAAAAGGTGCCTGCAGAAATTGTGTAAACAAGCCAATTCTGCTACTGTCACAGACTTAAAGAAAAGCCACCCTCCCCACCCCTGTGCTTTGGTCAGACAACCAACAATCACCTACCCACACCACAGTGTGGGTTCACTCTAATTGGTGATCAAAAGCAAACTATCATTGAAGCCTAGACTAGTCCAGGAAAAATTGCCAATGAAGACATGCTACAGTGTAAAGTCTGACTTAACAAGGCCACAAACTCTAACTGCAGTTAAAGTGCCAAAGCAGCAACCCCCCCAGCCCTGTGCTTTTGACACACAACTCACAGTTAGAACTGTCCCTGGGCTGTTTGGCAAAGCAGGCCTTGACGGCAAGCCCCCTCAATTTTGAGAGGCCACAATGGCTTGAACACGGGCTGCGCCCGTGCTCAAGCGAAAACTCCAGTAGCTACCTTTTAGCAAATTCGCTCAGATATCAAGGGCCAAACGCCTAAAATTCAGTCAAAAATCGGCTGATCACACTCGATTTACTCAGCCTGGCTCACAGAATGCCATTCTGGAGAGAAACGCACCGATAACTATAAATTTCTAACTGGATTTGTCAAAAGGTGCCTGCAGAAATTGTGTAAACAAGCCAATTCTGCTACTGTCACAGACTTAAAGAAAAGCCACCCTCCCCACCCCTGTGCTTTGGTCAGACAACCAACAATCACCTACCCACACCACAGTGTGGGTTCACTCTAATTGGTGATCAAAAGCAAACTATCATTGAAGCCTAGACTAGTCCAGGAAAAATTGCCAATGAAGACATGCTACAGTGTAAAGTCTGACTTAACAAGGCCACAAACTCTAACTGCAGTTAAAGTGCCAAAGCAGCAACCCCCCCAGCCCTGTGCTTTTGACACACAACTCACAGTTAGAACTGTCCCTGGGCTGTTTGGCAAAGCAGGCCTTGACGGCAAGCCCCCTCAATTTTGAGAGGCCACAATGGCTTGAACACGGGCTGCGCCCGTGCTCAAGCGAAAACTCCAGTAGCTACCTTTTAGCAAATTCGCTCAGATATCAAGGGCCAAACGCCTAAAATTCAGTCAAAAATCGGCTGATCACACTCGATTTACTCAGCCTGGCTCACAGAATGCCATTCTGGAGAGAAACGCACCGATAACTATAAATTTCTAACTGGATTTGTCAAAAGGTGCCTGCAGAAATTGTGTAAACAAGCCAATTCTGCTACTGTCACAGACTTAAAGAAAAGCCACCCTCCCCACCCCTGTGCTTTGGTCAGACAACCAACAATCACCTACCCACACCACAGTGTGGGTTCACTCTAATTGGTGATCAAAAGCAAACTATCATTGAAGCCTAGACTAGTCCAGGAAAAATTGCCAATGAAGACATGCTACAGTGTAAAGTCTGACTTAACAAGGCCACAAACTCTAACTGCAGTTAAAGTGCCAAAGCAGCAACCCCCCCAGCCCTGTGCTTTTGACACACAACTCACAGTTAGAACTGTCCCTGGGCTGTTTGGCAAAGCAGGCCTTGACGGCAAGCCCCCTCAATTTTGAGAGGCCACAATGGCTTGAACACGGGCTGCGCCCGTGCTCAAGCGAAAACTCCAGTAGCTACCTTTTAGCAAATTCGCTCAGATATCAAGGGCCAAACGCCTAAAATTCTGTCAAAAATCGGCTGATCACACTCGATTTACTCAGCCTGGCTCACAGAATGCCATTCTGGAGAGAAACGCACCGATAACTATAAATTTCTAACTGGATTTGTCAAAAGGTGCCTGCAGAAATTGTGTAAACAAGCCAATTCTGCTACTGTCACAGACTTAAAGAAAAGCCACCCTCCCCACCCCTGTGCTTTGGTCAGACAACCAACAATCACCTACCCACACCACAGTGTGGGTTCACTCTAATTGGTGATCAAAAGCAAACTATCATTGAAGCCTAGACTAGTCCAGGAAAAATTGCCAATGAAGACATGCTACAGTGTAAAGTCTGACTTAACAAGGCCACAAACTCTAACTGCAGTTAAAGTGCCAAAGCAGCAACCCCCCCAGCCCTGTGCTTTTGACACACAACTCACAGTTAGAACTGTCCCTGGGCTGTTTGGCAAAGCAGGCCTTGACGGCAAGCCCCCTCAATTTTGAGAGGCCACAATGGCTTGAACACGGGCTGCGCCCGTGCTCAAGCGAAAACTCCAGTAGCTACCTTTTAGCAAATTCGCTCAGATATCAAGGGCCAAACGCCTAAAATTCAGTCAAAAATCGGCTGATCACACTCGATTTACTCAGCCTGGCTCACAGAATGCCATTCTGGAGAGAAACGCACCGATAACTATAAATTTCTAACTGGATTTGTCAAAAGGTGCCTGCAGAAATTGTGTAAACAAGCCAATTCTGCTACTGTCACAGACTTAAAGAAAAGCCACCCTCCCCACCCCTGTGCTTTGGTCAGACAACCAACAATCACCTACCCACACCACAGTGTGGGTTCACTCTAATTGGTGATCAAAAGCAAACTATCATTGAAGCCTAGACTAGTCCAGGAAAAATTGCCAATGAAGACATGCTACAGTGTAAAGTCTGACTTAACAAGGCCACAAACTCTAACTGCAGTTAAAGTGCCAAAGCAGCAACCCCCCCAGCCCTGTGCTTTTGACACACAACTCACAGTTAGAACTGTCCCTGGGCTGTTTGGCAAAGCAGGCCTTGACGGCAAGCCCCCTCAATTTTGAGAGGCCACAATGGCTTGAACACGGGCTGCGCCCGTGCTCAAGCGAAAACTCCAGTAGCTACCTTTTAGCAAATTCGCTCAGATATCAAGGGCCAAACGCCTAAAATTCAGTCAAAAATCGGCTGATCACACTCGATTTACTCAGCCTGGCTCACAGAATGCCATTCTGGAGAGAAACGCACCGATAACTATAAATTTCTAACTGGATTTGTCAAAAGGTGCCTGCAGAAATTGTGTAAACAAGCCAATTCTGCTACTGTCACAGACTTAAAGAAAAGCCACCCTCCCCACCCCTGTGCTTTGGTCAGACAACCAACAATCACCTACCCACACCACAGTGTGGGTTCACTCTAATTGGTGATCAAAAGCAAACTATCATTGAAGCCTAGACTAGTCCAGGAAAAATTGCCAATGAAGACATGCTACAGTGTAAAGTCTGACTTAACAAGGCCACAAACTCTAACTGCAGTTAAAGTGCCAAAGCAGCAACCCCCCCAGCCCTGTGCTTTTGACACACAACTCACAGTTAGAACTGTCCCTGGGCTGTTTGGCAAAGCAGGCCTTGACGGCAAGCCCCCTCAATTTTGAGAGGCCACAATGGCTTGAACACGGGCTGCGCCCGTGCTCAAGCGAAAACTCCAGTAGCTACCTTTTAGCAAATTCGCTCAGATATCAAGGGCCAAACGCCTAAAATTCAGTCAAAAATCGGCTGATCACACTCGATTTACTCAGCCTGGCTCACAGAATGCCATTCTGGAGAGAAACGCACCGATAACTATAAATTTCTAACTGGATTTGTCAAAAGGTGCCTGCAGAAATTGTGTAAACAAGCCAATTCTGCTACTGTCACAGACTTAAAGAAAAGCCACCCTCCCCACCCCTGTGCTTTGGTCAGACAACCAACAATCACCTACCCACACCACAGTGTGGGTTCACTCTAATTGGTGATCAAAAGCAAACTATCATTGAAGCCTAGACTAGTCCAGGAAAAATTGCCAATGAAGACATGCTACAGTGTAAAGTCTGACTTAACAAGGCCACAAACTCTAACTGCAGTTAAAGTGCCAAAGCAGCAACCCCCCCAGCCCTGTGCTTTTGACACACAACTCACAGTTAGAACTGTCCCTGGGCTGTTTGGCAAAGCAGGCCTTGACGGCAAGCCCCCTCAATTTTGAGAGGCCACAATGGCTTGAACACGGGCTGCGCCCGTGCTCAAGCGAAAACTCCAGTAGCTACCTTTTAGCAAATTCGCTCAGATATCAAGGGCCAAACGCCTAAAATTCAGTCAAAAATCGGCTGATCACACTCGATTTACTCAGCCTGGCTCACAGAATGCCATTCTGGAGAGAAACGCACCGATAACTATAAATTTCTAACTGGATTTGTCAAAAGGTGCCTGCAGAAATTGTGTAAACAAGCCAATTCTGCTACTGTCACAGACTTAAAGAAAAGCCACCCTCCCCACCCCTGTGCTTTGGTCAGACAACCAACAATCACCTACCCACACCACAGTGTGGGTTCACTCTAATTGGTGATCAAAAGCAAACTATCATTGAAGCCTAGACTAGTCCAGGAAAAATTGCCAATGAAGACATGCTACAGTGTAAAGTCTGACTTAACAAGGCCACAAACTCTAACTGCAGTTAAAGTGCCAAAGCAGCAAACCCCCCAGCCCTGTGCTTTTGACACACAACTCACAGTTAGAACTGTCCCTGGGCTGTTTGGCAAAGCAGGCCTTGACGGCAAGCCCCCTCAATTTTGAGAGGCCACAATGGCTTGAACACGGGCTGCGCCCGTGCTCAAGCGAAAACTCCAGTAGCTACCTTTTAGCAAATTCGCTCAGATATCAAGGGCCAAACGCCTAAAATTCAGTCAAAAATCGGCTGATCACACTCGATTTACTCAGCCTGGCTCACAGAATGCCATTCTGGAGAGAAACGCACCGATAACTATAAATTTCTAACTGGATTTGTCAAAAGGTGCCTGCAGAAATTGTGTAAACAAGCCAATTCTGCTACTGTCACAGACTTAAAGAAAAGCCACCCTCCCCACCCCTGTGCTTTGGTCAGACAACCAACAATCACCTACCCACACCACAGTGTGGGTTCACTCTAATTGGTGATCAAAAGCAAACTATCATTGAAGCCTAGACTAGTCCAGGAAAAATTGCCAATGAAGACATGCTACAGTGTAAAGTCTGACTTAACAAGGCCACAAACTCTAACTGCAGTTAAAGTGCCAAAGCAGCAACCCCCCAGCCCTGTGCTTTTGACACACAACTCACAGTTAGAACTGTCCCTGGGCTGTTTGGCAAAGCAGGCCTTGACGGCAAGCCCCCTCAATTTTGAGAGGCCACAATGGCTTGAACACGGGCTGCGCCCGTGCTCAAGCGAAAACTCCAGTAGCTACCTTTTAGCAAATTCGCTCAGATATCAAGGGCCAAACGCCTAAAATTCAGTCAAAAATCGGCTGATCACACTCGATTTACTCAGCCTGGCTCACAGAATGCCATTCTGGAGAGAAACGCACCGATAACTATAAATTTCTAACTGGATTTGTCAAAAGGTGCCTGCAGAAATTGTGTAAACAAGCCAATTCTGCTACTGTCACAGACTTAAAGAAAAGCCACCCTCCCCACCCCTGTGCTTTGGTCAGACAACCAACAATCACCTACCCACACCACAGTGTGGGTTCACTCTAATTGGTGATCAAAAGCAAACTATCATTGAAGCCTAGACTAGTCCAGGAAAAATTGCCAATGAAGACATGCTACAGTGTAAAGTCTGACTTAACAAGGCCACAAACTCTAACTGCAGTTAAAGTGCCAAAGCAGCAACCCCCCCAGCCCTGTGCTTTTGACACACAACTCACAGTTAGAACTGTCCCTGGGCTGTTTGGCAAAGCAGGCCTTGACGGCAAGCCCCCTCAATTTTGAGAGGCCACAATGGCTTGAACACGGGCTGCGCCCGTGCTCAAGCGAAAACTCCAGTAGCTACCTTTTAGCAAATTCGCTCAGATATCAAGGGCCAAACGCCTAAAATTCAGTCAAAAATCGGCTGATCACACTCGATTTACTCAGCCTGGCTCACAGAATGCCATTCTGGAGAGAAACGCACCGATAACTATAAATTTCTAACTGGATTTGTCAAAAGGTGCCTGCAGAAATTGTGTAAACAAGCCAATTCTGCTACTGTCACAGACTTAAAGAAAAGCCACCCTCCCCACCCCTGTGCTTTGGTCAGACAACCAACAATCACCTACCCACACCACAGTGTGGGTTCACTCTAATTGGTGATCAAAAGCAAACTATCATTGAAGCCTAGACTAGTCCAGGAAAAATTGCCAATGAAGACATGCTACAGTGTAAAGTCTGACTTAACAAGGCCACAAACTCTAACTGCAGTTAAAGTGCCAAAGCAGCAACCCCCCAGCCCTGTGCTTTTGACACACAACTCACAGTTAGAACTGTCCCTGGGCTGTTTGGCAAAGCAGGCCTTGACGGCAAGCCCCCTCAATTTTGAGAGGCCACAATGGCTTGAACACGGGCTGCGCCCGTGCTCAAGCGAAAACTCCAGTAGCTACCTTTTAGCAAATTCGCTCAGATATCAAGGGCCAAACGCCTAAAATTCTGTCAAAAATCGGCTGATCACACTCGATTTACTCAGCCTGGCTCACAGAATGCCATTCTGGAGAGAAACGCACCGATAACTATAAATTTCTAACTGGATTTGTCAAAAGGTGCCTGCAGAAATTGTGTAAACAAGCCAATTCTGCTACTGTCACAGACTTAAAGAAAAGCCACCCTCCCCACCCCTGTGCTTTGGTCAGACAACCAACAATCACCTACCCACACCACAGTGTGGGTTCACTCTAATTGGTGATCAAAAGCAAACTATCATTGAAGCCTAGACTAGTCCAGGAAAAATTGCCAATGAAGACATGCTACAGTGTAAAGTCTGACTTAACAAGGCCACAAACTCTAACTGCAGTTAAAGTGCCAAAGCAGCAACCCCCCCAGCCCTGTGCTTTTGACACACAACTCACAGTTAGAACTGTCCCTGGGCTGTTTGGCAAAGCAGGCCTTGACGGCAAGCCCCCTCAATTTTGAGAGGCCACAATGGCTTGAACACGGGCTGCGCCCGTGCTCAAGCGAAAACTCCAGTAGCTACCTTTTAGCAAATTCGCTCAGATATCAAGGGCCAAACGCCTAAAATTCTGTCAAAAATCGGCTGATCACACTCGATTTACTCAGCCTGGCTCACAGAATGCCATTCTGGAGAGAAACGCACCGATAACTATAAATTTCTAACTGGATTTGTCAAAAGGTGCCTGCAGAAATTGTGTAAACAAGCCAATTCTGCTACTGTCACAGACTTAAAGAAAAGCCACCCTCCCCACCCCTGTGCTTTGGTCAGACAACCAACAATCACCTACCCACACCACAGTGTGGGTTCACTCTAATTGGTGATCAAAAGCAAACTATCATTGAAGCCTAGACTAGTCCAGGAAAAATTGCCAATGAAGACATGCTACAGTGTAAAGTCTGACTTAACAAGGCCACAAACTCTAACTGCAGTTAAAGTGCCAAAGCAGCAACCCCCCAGCCCTGTGCTTTTGACACACAACTCACAGTTAGAACTGTCCCTGGGCTGTTTGGCAAAGCAGGCCTTGACGGCAAGCCCCCTCAATTTTGAGAGGCCACAATGGCTTGAACACGGGCTGCGCCCGTGCTCAAGCGAAAACTCCAGTAGCTACCTTTTAGCAAATTCGCTCAGATATCAAGGGCCAAACGCCTAAAATTCAGTCAAAAATCGGCTGATCACACTCGATTTACTCAGCCTGGCTCACAGAATGCCATTCTGGAGAGAAACGCACCGATAACTATAAATTTCTAACTGGATTTGTCAAAAGGTGCCTGCAGAAATTGTGTAAACAAGCCAATTCTGCTACTGTCACAGACTTAAAGAAAAGCCACCCTCCCCACCCCTGTGCTTTGGTCAGACAACCAACAATCACCTACCCACACCACAGTGTGGGTTCACTCTAATTGGTGATCAAAAGCAAACTATCATTGAAGCCTAGACTAGTCCAGGAAAAATTGCCAATGAAGACATGCTACAGTGTAAAGTCTGACTTAACAAGGCCACAAACTCTAACTGCAGTTAAAGTGCCAAAGCAGCAACCCCCCCAGCCCTGTGCTTTTGACACACAACTCACAGTTAGAACTGTCCCTGGGCTGTTTGGCAAAGCAGGCCTTGACGGCAAGCCCCCTCAATTTTGAGAGGCCACAATGGCTTGAACACGGGCTGCGCCCGTGCTCAAGCGAAAACTCCAGTAGCTACCTTTTAGCAAATTCGCTCAGATATCAAGGGCCAAACGCCTAAAATTCAGTCAAAAATCGGCTGATCACACTCGATTTACTCAGCCTGGCTCACAGAATGCCATTCTGGAGAGAAACGCACCGATAACTATAAATTTCTAACTGGATTTGTCAAAAGGTGCCTGCAGAAATTGTGTAAACAAGCCAATTCTGCTACTGTCACAGACTTAAAGAAAAGCCACCCTCCCCACCCCTGTGCTTTGGTCAGACAACCAACAATCACCTACCCACACCACAGTGTGGGTTCACTCTAATTGGTGATCAAAAGCAAACTATCATTGAAGCCTAGACTAGTCCAGGAAAAATTGCCAATGAAGACATGCTACAGTGTAAAGTCTGACTTAAACAAGGCCACAAACTCTAACTTGCAGTTAAAGTGCCAAAGCAGCATACACCCCAGCCCTGTGCTTGTGACACCCAACTCACAGTTAGAACTGTCCCTGGGCTGTTTGGCAAAGCAGGCCTTGGACGGCAAGCCCCCTCAATTTGTGCTAGAGGGCCACAATGGCTTGAACACGGGCTGCGCCCGTGCTCAAGCGGGAAAACTCCAGTAGCTACCTTTTAGCAAAGTTCGGCTCAGGATTAATCAAGGGCCACTTAACGCTAAAAATTCAACTGTCAAACATCTGGCTGATCACACTCTCGATTGTTACCTTCAGCCTGGCTCACAGAATGCCATTCTGGAGAGAAACGCACCGATAACTATAAATTTCTAACTGGATTTGTCAAAATGTGCCTTCAGAAATTGTGTAAACAAGACAATTCTGCTACTGTCACAGACTTAAAGAAAAGCCACCCTCCCCACCCCTGTGCTTTGGTCAGACAACCAACAATCACCTACCCACACCACAGTGTGGGTTCACTCTAATTGGTGATCAAAAGCAAACTATCATTGAAGCCTAGACTAGTCCAGGAAAAATTGCCAATGAAGACATGCTACAGTGTAAAGTCTGACTTACCAAGGCCACAAACTCTAACTGCAGTTAAAGTGCCAAAGCAGCAACCCCCCCAGCCCTGTGCTTTTGACACACAACTCACAGTTAGAACTGTCCCTGGTCTGTTTGGCAAAGCAGGCCTTGACGGCAAGCCCCCTCAATTTTGAGAGGCCACAATGGCTTGAACACGGGCTGCGCCCGTGCTCAAGCGAAAACTCCAGTAGCTACCTTTTAGCAAATTCGCTCAGATATCAAGGGCCAAACGCCTAAAATTCAGTCAAAAATCGGCTGATCACACTCGATTTACTCAGCCTGGCTCACAGAATGCCATTCTGGAGAGAAACGCACCGATAACTATAAATTTCTAACTGGATGTGTCAAAAGGTGCCTGCAGAAATTGTGGAAACAAGCCAATTCTGCTACTGTCACAGACTTAAAGAAAAGCCACCCTCCCCACCCCTGTGCTTTGGTCAGACAACCAACAATCACCTACCCACACCACAGTGTGGGTTCACTCTAATTGGTGATCAAAAGCAAACTATCATTGAAGCCTAGACTAGTCCAGGAAAAATTGCCAATGAAGACATGCTACAGTGTAAAGTCTGACTTAACAAGGCCACAAACTCTAACTGCAGTTAAAGTGCCAAAGCAGCAACCCCCCCAGCCCTGTGCTTTTGACACACAACTCACAGTTAGAACTGTCCCTGGGCTGTTTGGCAAAGCAGGCCTTGACGGCAAGCCCCCTCAATTTTGAGAGGCCACAATGGCTTGAACACGGGCTGCGCCCGTGCTCAAGCGAAAACTCCAGTAGCTACCTTTTAGCAAATTCGCTCAGATATCAAGGGCCAAACGCCTAAAATTCTGTCAAAAATCGGCTGATCACACTCGATTTACTCAGCCTGGCTCACAGAATGCCATTCTGGAGAGAAACGCACCGATAACTATAAATTTCTAACTGGATTTGTCAAAAGGTGCCTGCAGAAATTGTGTAAACAAGCCAATTCTGCTACTGTCACAGACTTAAAGAAAAGCCACCCTCCCCACCCCTGTGCTTTGGTCAGACAACCAACAATCACCTACCCACACCACAGTGTGGGTTCACTCTAAATGGTGATCAAAGCAAACTATCATTGAAGCCTAGACTAGTCCAGGAAAAATTGCCAATGAAGACATGCTACAGTGTAAAGTCTGACTTAACAAGGCCACAAACTCTAACTGCAGTTAAAGTGCCAAAGCAGCAACCCCCCCAGCCCTGTGCTTTTGACACACAACTCACAGTTAGAACTGTCCCTGGGCTGTTTGGCAAAGCAGGCCTTGACGGCAAGCCCCCTCAATTTTGAGAGGCCACAATGGCTTGAACACGGGCTGCGCCCGTGCTCAAGCGAAAACTCCAGTAGCTACCTTTTAGCAAATTCGCTCAGATATCAAGGGCCAAACGCCTAAAATTCTGTCAAAAATCGGCTGATCACACTCGATTTACTCAGCCTGGCTCACAGAATGCCATTCTGGAGAGAAACGCACCGATAACTATAAATTTCTAACTGGATTTGTCAAAAGGTGCCTGCAGAAATTGTGTAAACAAGCCAATTCTGCTACTGTCACAGACTTAAAGAAAAGCCACCCTCCCCACCCCTGTGCTTTGGTCAGACAACCAACAATCACCTACCCACACCACAGTGTGGGTTCACTCTAATTGGTGATCAAAAGCAAACTATCATTGAAGCCTAGACTAGTCCAGGAAAAATTGCCAATGAAGACATGCTACAGTGTAAAGTCTGACTTAACAAGGCCACAAACTCTAACTGCAGTTAAAGTGCCAAAGCAGCAACCCCCCAGCCCTGTGCTTTTGACACACAACTCACAGTTAGAACTGTCCCTGGGCTGTTTGGCAAAGCAGGCCTTGACGGCAAGCCCCCTCAATTTTGAGAGGCCACAATGGCTTGAACACGGGCTGCGCCCGTGCTCAAGCGAAAACTCCAGTAGCTACCTTTTAGCAAATTCGCTCAGATATCAAGGGCCAAACGCCTAAAATTCTGTCAAAAATCGGCTGATCACACTCGATTTACTCAGCCTGGCTCACAGAATGCCATTCTGGAGAGAAACGCACCGATAACTATAAATTTCTAACTGGATTTGTCAAAAGGTGCCTGCAGAAATTGTGTAAACAAGCCAATTCTGCTACTGTCACAGACTTAAAGAAAAGCCACCCTCCCCACCCCTGTGCTTTGGTCAGACAACCAACAATCACCTACCCACACCACAGTGTGGGTTCACTCTAATTGGTGATCAAAAGCAAACTATCATTGAAGCCTAGACTAGTCCAGGAAAAATTGCCAATGAAGACATGCTACAGTGTAAAGTCTGACTTAACAAGGCCACAAACTCTAACTGCAGTTAAAGTGCCAAAGCAGCAACCCCCCAGCCCTGTGCTTTTGACACACAACTCACAGTTAGAACTGTCCCTGGGCTGTTTGGCAAAGCAGGCCTTGACGGCAAGCCCCCTCAATTTTGAGAGGCCACAATGGCTTGAACACGGGCTGCGCCCGTGCTCAAGCGAAAACTCCAGTAGCTACCTTTTAGCAAATTCGCTCAGATATCAAGGGCCAAACGCCTAAAATTCAGTCAAAAATCGGCTGATCACACTCGATTTACTCAGCCTGGCTCACAGAATGCCATTCTGGAGAGAAACGCACCGATAACTATAAATTTCTAACTGGATTTGTCAAAAGGTGCCTGCAGAAATTGTGTAAACAAGCCAATTCTGCTACTGTCACAGACTTAAAGAAAAGCCACCCTCCCCACCCCTGTGCTTTGGTCAGACAACCAACAATCACCTACCCACACCACAGTGTGGGTTCACTCTAATTGGTGATCAAAAGCAAACTATCATTGAAGCCTAGACTAGTCCAGGAAAAATTGCCAATGAAGACATGCTACAGTGTAAAGTCTGACTTAACAAGGCCACAAACTCTAACTGCAGTTAAAGTGCCAAAGCAGCAACCCCCCCAGCCCTGTGCTTTTGACACACAACTCACAGTTAGAACTGTCCCTGGGCTGTTTGGCAAAGCAGGCCTTGACGGCAAGCCCCCTCAATTTTGAGAGGCCACAATGGCTTGAACACGGGCTGCGCCCGTGCTCAAGCGAAAACTCCAGTAGCTACCTTTTAGCAAATTCGCTCAGATATCAAGGGCCAAACGCCTAAAATTCAGTCAAAAATCGGCTGATCACACTCGATTTACTCAGCCTGGCTCACAGAATGCCATTCTGGAGAGAAACGCACCGATAACTATAAATTTCTAACTGGATTTGTCAAAAGGTGCCTGCAGAAATTGTGTAAACAAGCCAATTCTGCTACTGTCACAGACTTAAAGAAAAGCCACCCTCCCCACCCCTGTGCTTTGGTCAGACAACCAACAATCACCTACCCACACCACAGTGTGGGTTCACTCTAATTGGTGATCAAAAGCAAACTATCATTGAAGCCTAGACTAGTCCAGGAAAAATTGCCAATGAAGACATGCTACAGTGTAAAGTCTGACTTAACAAGGCCACAAACTCTAACTGCAGTTAAAGTGCCAAAGCAGCAACCCCCCCAGCCCTGTGCTTTTGACACACAACTCACAGTTAGAACTGTCCCTGGGCTGTTTGGCAAAGCAGGCCTTGACGGCAAGCCCCCTCAATTTTGAGAGGCCACAATGGCTTGAACACGGGCTGCGCCCGTGCTCAAGCGAAAACTCCAGTAGCTACCTTTTAGCAAATTCGCTCAGATATCAAGGGCCAAACGCCTAAAATTCAGTCAAAAATCGGCTGATCACACTCGATTTACTCAGCCTGGCTCACAGAATGCCATTCTGGAGAGAAACGCACCGATAACTATAAATTTCTAACTGGATTTGTCAAAAGGTGCCTGCAGAAATTGTGTAAACAAGCCAATTCTGCTACTGTCACAGACTTAAAGAAAAGCCACCCTCCCCACCCCTGTGCTTTGGTCAGACAACCAACAATCACCTACCCACACCACAGTGTGGGTTCACTCTAATTGGTGATCAAAAGCAAACTATCATTGAAGCCTAGACTAGTCCAGGAAAAATTGCCAATGAAGACATGCTACAGTGTAAAGTCTGACTTAACAAGGCCACAAACTCTAACTGCAGTTAAAGTGCCAAAGCAGCAACCCCCCCAGCCCTGTGCTTTTGACACACAACTCACAGTTAGAACTGTCCCTGGGCTGTTTGGCAAAGCAGGCCTTGACGGCAAGCCCCCTCAATTTTGAGAGGCCACAATGGCTTGAACACGGGCTGCGCCCGTGCTCAAGCGAAAACTCCAGTAGCTACCTTTTAGCAAATTCGCTCAGATATCAAGGGCCAAACGCCTAAAATTCAGTCAAAAATCGGCTGATCACACTCGATTTACTCAGCCTGGCTCACAGAATGCCATTCTGGAGAGAAACGCACCGATAACTATAAATTTCTAACTGGATTTGTCAAAAGGTGCCTGCAGAAATTGTGTAAACAAGCCAATTCTGCTACTGTCACAGACTTAAAGAAAAGCCACCCTCCCCACCCCTGTGCTTTGGTCAGACAACCAACAATCACCTACCCACACCACAGTGTGGGTTCACTCTAATTGGTGATCAAAAGCAAACTATCATTGAAGCCTAGACTAGTCCAGGAAAAATTGCCAATGAAGACATGCTACAGTGTAAAGTCTGACTTAACAAGGCCACAAACTCTAACTGCAGTTAAAGTGCCAAAGCAGCAACCCCCCCAGCCCTGTGCTTTTGACACACAACTCACAGTTAGAACTGTCCCTGGGCTGTTTGGCAAAGCAGGCCTTGACGGCAAGCCCCCTCAATTTTGAGAGGCCACAATGGCTTGAACACGGGCTGCGCCCGTGCTCAAGCGAAAACTCCAGTAGCTACCTTTTAGCAAATTCGCTCAGATATCAAGGGCCAAACGCCTAAAATTCAGTCAAAAATCGGCTGATCACACTCGATTTACTCAGCCTGGCTCACAGAATGCCATTCTGGAGAGAAACGCACCGATAACTATAAATTTCTAACTGGATTTGTCAAAAGGTGCCTGCAGAAATTGTGTAAACAAGCCAATTCTGCTACTGTCACAGACTTAAAGAAAAGCCACCCTCCCCACCCCTGTGCTTTGGTCAGACAACCAACAATCACCTACCCACACCACAGTGTGGGTTCACTCTAATTGGTGATCAAAAGCAAACTATCATTGAAGCCTAGACTAGTCCAGGAAAAATTGCCAATGAAGACATGCTACAGTGTAAAGTCTGACTTAACAAGGCCACAAACTCTAACTGCAGTTAAAGTGCCAAAGCAGCAACCCCCCAGCCCTGTGCTTTTGACACACAACTCACAGTTAGAACTGTCCCTGGGCTGTTTGGCAAAGCAGGCCTTGACGGCAAGCCCCCTCAATTTTGAGAGGCCACAATGGCTTGAACACGGGCTGCGCCCGTGCTCAAGCGAAAACTCCAGTAGCTACCTTTTAGCAAATTCGCTCAGATATCAAGGGCCAAACGCCTAAAATTCTGTCAAAAATCGGCTGATCACACTCGATTTACTCAGCCTGGCTCACAGAATGCCATTCTGGAGAGAAACGCACCGATAACTATAAATTTCTTAATGGATTTTTCAAACGTTTCCTGCATAAATTGTGTAAAGAAGCCAATTCTGATTATGTCACAGACTTATAGATAAGCCACCCTCCCACCCCTGTGCTTTGGTCAGACAACCAACAATCACCTACCCACACCACAGTGTGGGTTCACTCTAATTGGTGATCAAAAGCAAACTATCATTGAAGCCTAGACTAGTCCAGGAAAAATTGCCAATGAAGACATGCTACAGTGTAAAGTCTGACTTAACAAGGCCACAAACTCTAACTGCAGTTAAAGTGCCAAAGCAGCAACCCCCCAGCCCTGTGCTTTTGACACACAACTCACAGTTAGAACTGTCCTGGGCTGTTTGGCAAAGCAGGCCTTGACGACAAGCCCCTCAATTTTGAGAGGCCACAATGGCTTGAACACGGGCTGCGCCCGTGCTCAAGCGAAAACTCCAGTAGCTACCTTTTAGCAAATTCGCTCAGATATCAAGGGCCAAACGCCTAAAATTCAGTCAAAAATCGGCTGATCACACTCGATTTACTCAGCCTGGCTCACAGAATGCCATTCTGGAGAGAAACGCACCGATAACTATAAATTTCTAACTGGATTTGTCAAAAGGTGCCTGCAGAAATTGTGTAAACAAGCCAATTCTGCTACTGTCACAGACTTAAAGAAAAGCCACCCTCCCCACCCCTGTGCTTTGGTCAGACAACCAACAATCACCTACCCACACCACAGTGTGGGTTCACTCTAATTGGTGATCAAAAGCAAACTATCATTGAAGCCTAGACTAGTCCAGGAAAAATTGCCAATGAAGACATGCTACAGTGTAAAGTCTGACTTAACAAGGCCACAAACTCTAACTGCAGTTAAAGTGCCAAAGCAGCAACCCCCCCAGCCCTGTGCTTTTGACACACAACTCACAGTTAGAACTGTCCCTGGGCTGTTTGGCAAAGCAGGCCTTGACGGCAAGCCCCCTCAATTTTGAGAGGCCACAATGGCTTGAACACGGGCTGCGCCCGTGCTCAAGCGAAAACTCCAGTAGCTACCTTTTAGCAAATTCGCTCAGATATCAAGGGCCAAACGCCTAAAATTCAGTCAAAAATCGGCTGATCACACTCGATTTACTCAGCCTGGCTCACAGAATGCCATTCTGGAGAGAAACGCACCGATAACTATAAATTTCTAACTGGATTTGTCAAAAGGTGCCTGCAGAAATTGTGTAAACAAGCCAATTCTGCTACTGTCACAGACTTAAAGAAAAGCCACCCTCCCCACCCCTGTGCTTTGGTCAGACAACCAACAATCACCTACCCACACCACAGTGTGGGTTCACTCTAATTGGTGATCAAAAGCAAACTATCATTGAAGCCTAGACTAGTCCAGGAAAAATTGCCAATGAAGACATGCTACAGTGTAAAGTCTGACTTAACAAGGCCACAAACTCTAACTGCAGTTAAAGTGCCAAAGCAGCAACCCCCCCAGCCCTGTGCTTTTGACACACAACTCACAGTTAGAACTGTCCCTGGGCTGTTTGGCAAAGCAGGCCTTGACGGCAAGCCCCCTCAATTTTGAGAGGCCACAATGGCTTGAACACGGGCTGCGCCCGTGCTCAAGCGAAAATGCCAGTAGAAACCTTTGAGCAAATTAGCTCAGATATCAAGGGCCAAACGCCTAAAATTGTCAAAATCGGCTGATCACACTCGATTTACTCAGCCTGGCTCACAGAATGCCATTCTGGAGAGAAACGCACCGATAACTATAAATTTCTAACTGGATTTGTCAAAAGGTGCCTGCAGAAATTGTGTAAACAAGCCAATTCTGCTACTGTCACAGACTTAAAGAAAAGCCACCTCCCCACCCCTGTGCTTTGGTCAGACAACCAACAATCACCTACCCACACCACAGTGTGGGTTCACTCTAATTGGTGATCAAAAGCAAACTATCATTGAAGCCTAGACTAGTCCAGGAAAAATTGCCAATGAAGACATGCTACAGTGTAAAGTCTGACTTAACAAGGCCACAAACTCTAACTGCAGTTTAAAGTGCCAAAGCAGCAACCCCCCAGCCCTGTGCTTTTGACACACAACTCACAGTTAGAACTGTCCCTGGGCTGTTTGGCAAAGCAGGCCTTGACGGCAAGCCCCCTCAATTTTGAGAGGCCACAATGGCTTGAACACGGGCTGCGCCCGTGCTCAAGCGAAAACTCCAGTAGCTACCTTTTAGCAAATTCGCTCAGATATCAAGGGCCAAACGCCTAAAATTCAGTCAAAATCGGCTGATCACACTCGATTTACTCAGCTGGCTCACAGAATGCCATTCTGCAGAGAAAAGCCACGATAACTATAAATTTCTAACAGGGTTTGTCAAAAGGTGACTGCAGACATTTTGTAAACAAGCCAATTCTGCTACTGTCACAGACTTAAAGAAACGCCACCCTCCCCACCCCTGTGCTTTGGTCAGAAACCAACAATCACCTACCCACACCACAGTGTGGGTTCACTCTAATGGTGATCAAAAGCAAACTATCACTGAAGCCTAGACAAGCCAGGGAAAAATTGCCAATGAAGACCTGCTACAGAGAAACGTCTAACTTAATAAGGCCACAATCTCTAACGGCAGCTAAAGAGCCAAAGCAGCAACCCCCCCAGCCCTGTGCTTTTGACACACAACTCACAGTAGAACTGTCC
>NW_027180271.1:17500-22962 GCF_036669925.1 Montipora capricornis | reverse complement strand
CTTTGCATTTTGTCAAATAAATTTGGGCTCAATTTTTGAAATGTCTCTTAAACTTAGTATGATGCAATCTCAACAATTTTCACCCAAGCAAACGTTCAAGGAGTTTCCCAGCAGGTTTCCACCAAATCCTTATTTTCAAGGGCTTTTCATGCACCCTTTAAGTCCAAAATTAAATCCCAGGGCTTTTCAAGGACTTCAAGGAGTAGCACGAACCCTAAGTACAAACCCCCACCTATTGAAAGACAGGTAGCAACTATCCTGCATCCCTGCAGAACTAAACTGCGATGGCACTAAAGGTAGCTGCACAAAATTACAGTTGTCTTATCCACTTGGTTGACCTGGTGGTATAAACATCAATAGCTTAGGGCCATAAGAGGGTAATCACATAAACTGTACATATAAAAGACCAGTCCATGCACTCACCTCTCCAGAGATGGCCTCAGCCATAGAACTCAGTGCTTTGAGGGGCTTGAGAACACGAGACTCCTGTCCCACATGAGACCATACATGATGATTCTTGGACAAGTTACGCGTTAACCCCACTCCCCTGAAATCAATGCGCTGACATGAATCGATTTCCAAAGAATAATCCTTGTGTTTGTCACCACCATTTTTATCAACAGTAGGTCTTCCATTCCCACTTTTGGCAGTTGCTTTGAAATGGATGGCAGTGGACCGTGCTTCGTTCTCAGGGTCATCCTGACCTTCAGTTGGATTAGAGAGTAAGGGAGCTCTTCTGCACTGTAAACAACAATAATAATTTTTATTACAATCCAAGGTAAATAAACTTCACAAACAAAACTAATGCCAGCTTCAAATGCATCTTTCATAGACCTTGTGGCAGTTTTCCTTTTGGCATCACCACAATGATCCGTTACCCTGTACTATCACTACGTGCATCTTAAGGACGGTGCCTATACTATTGTTATTGCGCATACGTTCTGTGCAGCTCGAGATACTTGAATTTCCTATCGGTGATGCTTACTAATACAGGGATATTTTTGTGTGGTTTAAAACTATCCGGAGAAAGTAGATCTTTGTAAGTACTCTTGGTATCCAAAAAGAAAATTGGGGGATAACCATGCATTTTTGAATGATAATTAAGCTTAAATTTGAGAAAGAACGCCATAAATTGTTTTGTACTTTAAAGCTTTTTACAAATATTCTTCATGAATTATCTTTGAAAAAGGCGTGGTTAACCCCAATTTTCTTTTTGGATTTCAATAACACTTGTTAAGATCTAATTAGTAGGCACCGTCCTTAAACACAAAACAATAATTAATACTGTATCTGACATATCAGACTGACACACACGCACTGACACAGAACCAATCTCATCTCCAGAGTCTGCTTTTCTTTTGGTCAGCACCAAGAACACGGACTCGCAGATTTCAGGCTCATCTGCGCACGCTCAGAAATTTTAAACAACAGTGCTTGGTTGTCAACAGTTACAAAAATGGACCTTCACTACCACTGCGTATAAATTGGAAGTGGCCAGAGTCTGTGTTCTTGGTGCTGACCAAAAGAAAAGTGGACTCTGGGGATGAGATTGACACAGAACATGTGCACTTTCTAACACTTTCACACTTAGCCATAAAAGATGTGTGCTGTATTATTTTATAAAATAATAATAGGGTAGTACGCGCACTCTCATTGGTCAATAGCTGTGTTTAGATGACAGTATGTAAACACGACTGTGACATCACATGACTTTTGATTGGTTACATGTATGTGTTGTCAGACGTGCTCATTTTGATTTGCTGGTAGGAAATATGAGCGTGTGTATCAAGAAAATCCGTTTCAATCAAGAAGTAAAAAAAAAAACAGCATTTCCTTCACTTGCCGAAATTATTTTTGAGGAATATTTTATAAAAGTGATAGAGGACTTTTTTCTGTGTTTACATAGCCCCATCTTAACACTCAGGAAGTTGCGAGAATTCAAGACAGTTATGCAAACCCTCAACTGTGTCTCAGGTTTGCATAACTGTCTCAAATTCTTTCAACTCCCCCATCATGTTTAGATGAGGCTATGTAAACAGAGAAAAAGTCCGCTATTACTTTAAAATAATAAAATGCACAAATGATCCAAGATCGGACATGTTGTTTTTGAGCACTTAGATTAAATTATTTTACCCTCAGTTAAGACTAGAGGCATCACAAAATTTTAAAATTTACTGCAAGCACATGATGCAATGCTTACACCAATATGGTACACCATGAATATCCCACTTGTAATAGACACTCACTTGAAAAATGAAAGCCTCCTTATTTTTCACTACCGGTATATCACAAAAGCATTGAAGCTTACCAAAGTACCCGCAAATTAGCATTCAATTAATACAGTATTGTTAGCATAATCAAATAATCACAAACATCAAGAGCTCACCAGCTGTGGAACTCTTTGAACAAAACCAGTCTGCGTCTGGGGGCACATCTGCTCTGGCACTTGGATACTATTTATATTTCCTTCTGTTGATGACAAAGCTATGCTGTAACTGGTAGGAAATCCCTCTACCATGAGTGAGCAAGGAGAAACTTGATTTGAGTCTTGCCACTCATTTAGGCCAAACAACGGAGCTTTCTGAGCACTTGATGATGCTAAATCAGAAAAAAATAACACAAAAACATAATATTATATGGGAAGGAAGGGAAATGAGGATGATTTTACTTTTGATAGGACTAAGAGGGCAACAAATTGTCAGAGCTCCAGCATTTAAAATTATTGTTTATAGAGGATGTAAATTTTCTAAATAACTTCAAAAGAAATTTACGATTTTCAACACAAAATTGTCACAGATCACCAAGAACTAACAGAGCAGAAATAACTGGGAAAAGGAAAAAATCTTCATTGGGAGACTGGACAGTGTGGAAAAACTTGCAAATTGGAAAGGTTATACATGTACGAAAATAATTAAATACATGCACGTTTATTTTTGTCCACATGCGTGTAGTATTACCCAAACCAAAATAAGTTGCAAATGAATTGAATTGCTTGCTCAAGTTCTTATGTGTATTGAAGAGACATATCCCTAAAAGATGCATAATTATATTGGGTCTTACACACAACACTGCTTTGAAGTATGAAAGTGAGAAGAAACTTGATGAGAAAGGCTTATACTAGAGGTCTTCTCTTATTTTTGTACCAGCCTTTGCCAGCAGTTATCAATTGCGGCGGACGTGTTCTTGCTAGCTCCTTTAGATGAAATTGAAAGCTTGTAAAATAATGTAATCAACGAAGGCTGCTTGGCTTTCATTCGCTTAAATAACATGGGAAAAGAAGACGCCCGAGCCGATAGTCGCAAACGGTTAAGGGAAAGCGGCTCACAGACTGACGGGGAAGATGCGTTCGACGAAGCCGACGGCCATTGTCGTGGCAAACTAGATGAAGTCAGTGAAAAGCTTGACAAAGTGCTAACAAGACTCGGCGAGTTAGAGGCTATGCAAGGTAGAGTGGTAGAATTGGAAAAAGAAAACAAAAGTTTACAAGAAAGCCTGAACATCGCTCAAAAAGACATCGTCGACCTGAATTTGTCTTCAACCGCCACGTGTGCAACACTGGAAACCCACGCAAAGAATCTGGAAGACCTCAATGCTAAAATAAAACATCTTGAATGCCGCAACATCAAGTTAGAAGCATACACAAGACGTGAAAATTTAAAAGTGTTTAATGTGCCAGAAGGAAGAGGTGAGTCAACTTCTGCTGAAGATCAATTAAAAAAAGTGATGCGCGATAAACTTAAGATCCCAGAGGAAGATATCGAACAAATCCGTTTCGAACGCGTTCACCGCATCCCTACTAAGAAGAATACTAGTCGAGGACAGAACTCCAAACCTAGGCCTATTATAGCTAAATTCAGCTTCTTTAAAGACAAGGAGTATGTTTGGTCTTTTGTTAAAAACTTGAAAAACACCAACATTTCAATTGCGAATGATTTCCCCTGGGAAATTGATGAAATACAGAAAACGTTATATCCCATCTTGAAAAAGGCCAAACAGAGAAAGCAAACAGCCTATTTCAAAGTTGATAAGCTAATTATAAACGGGCAAATCTACAGAGGTGAAGAAACAACCAATCTCCCATACTACGGTCTCATTATGGACACAAGAAACAGCGGAAACCAAAGCCAAAGCGGTCACAGCGCGACAGCACATCTATAGTTTAATTTAGTTTAAGGTTTATGTGTGTAATAAGTGTTAAACTACTTAACCCTTCTTGTTTAATTAGAAATGTGAATGCACGGGAAACTTCTTACTTCATACGTTACTGTATGTTTTTTTGTAGATTAATAATTTGTTTTAGGCGAATATTATCGGTTTATGTGCATTATATTTTCTTGCACTCTGCTATACCATCGTTTTCATTTTCGTTTTATATGACTTCTTCTATAATATCACTTCCCCGATTCAGCTACAATGACCGATCATTCTCTTAATCTACTATCTCTCAATGCGAGGGGACTAAGCAATTTCAGAAAAAGGCGAACAATTTTCACGTGGTGTCGAAAACGAAACTCGGATATAATATTCCTGCAAGAAACTCATTCGACATTGTCAACACAGTTAAAATGGAAAAACGAATGGGGTGCAGAACTTATTTGCTCCCATGGGAGCTCAAACTCTCGAGGTGTTGCAATCTTGATCAAAAAAGGTCTTGACTGCGTTATTCACTCTCAGATTGTAGATACATCGGGGAGGTATATCGTTCTTAAAGCCGCTATCAAAGATAAAATGTATGTTCTTGTAAACATTTATGCACCAAACAAAGACGAAGACATCATTAAATTCCTCAAAAATGTGTTAACTAAGCTGCAGACCGAAAATTTAGATTCAGAAGAAAATATTGTGATTGGAGGTGATTTCAATTGTCCTCTGAATCCTATACTGGACAAAAAAGGTGGCATAATGACACCTAGGAAATCTGTGATAAATTCCATCAATGATGTCCAAAGTCAATTAGATCTTGTAGATATATGGAGAGTTAAAAACCCACAAACTAAAAGTTTTACCTGGAGTCAACAATTTCCGCCTATATTTTGTCGCCTGGATTATTGGTTGATCTCTAACAATTTACACGACTGGGTCAAAGCCACAAATATAATCCCCGCCATCAGAACTGACCATTCTGCTATCTATTTAGAATTTGGGAACGTGGACAAAGAGGCTAAGGGTCCTGGGTTCTGGAAGATGAACACCTCCATATTGGAGGATGATGAGTACATTGATGACCTTACAAAAATGGTACCAATTTGGATCACGGAAGGCCGAAAAGAACTTTCAGACCACCGTAACATTTGGGACTGGATAAAATATAACATAAGAGCTCATGCTATAAAATATTCCAAAACGAAGGCAAAGGAGAGAAACGAAAGAGGATCAAAACTTGAAAAAGAATATACTGAAGCGAAACAGGTTTTCGAAACGAACCCCAATGATTCGAATGGCGACAATTTAAATGCGGCTAA
>NW_027180271.1:0-12500 GCF_036669925.1 Montipora capricornis | reverse complement strand
GGAGATGATTCTCCTTTCCTTCTGCTGATGAGGGAACAGGTGAACTAAATAGCACTTTTTGGTGCTGCTGTTTGTGTCCTATCAAGCCAAACGGCTCTTTAGATTGACTCAGATTACTTTTTTTAATGCATTTGTCTTCTCCTGTAAGAGCAGTATACATATCGAAAAAGTCATTCTTATGTAGGCCTCTGTTTGCTGCAGAAGGCTGCAGAATGCTGCTCTCTTGTTTTGGCTGCAAAAAACAAGGAAACAGGAGTGCTTTATTATTGTTACGTATCATGTCTCATTCAAATTCTACAATCCCCATGGCAATCCCATACCTCAACCCTTGAGTATTGGCCATATTTCTGAAACATGTGAAATGAGAAAGTCAGAGCTTCCTTACATTATGAATAATTTCGATTGTAGGGTTGCTGACCAGGCCAGAGGTCAAGATATTGTTCACATTGTTTTAAGTGTTTTTATGAGCTTTATTGTAAATTGAGGTCCACAAGGAGTTGGGCAAATATCCAGCCATTATAGCCAAAGTAAAGTCAGTCAATAATTTACCAGGATTTTTTATTTTGTAAAAATTAAACAGATATATATTTTTTGTAACACAAAACGTATAGTCATACATGTGAGCAAGTTGCCTGCTGGGGCAGCTACATGTAACTGCACCACAGGATTATATCCATTACACAAACTTGCAGAACCAGCCATATAAAAAAGTCTGGGAGTTTGCATACAACTGTAAATTATCACAGTGTGTGAAAATCTGAAGAATGGCAATCCACAGATATAGGTTACTTTTAGAAGTCACAAAAGTTTGAGACCAACACAAATTTGGTTGCCAAAGAATCCCACTTACGTCCAGGTTTGACCCTAATTAGCCCAATTTTGACATCCAACACAAAGTGTCCCTTAAAGTCTAAGCATTTGTTACCTATTTTCAACAATAAGGTAAGGATAAAGGTTAGCGTTATTTTTAGCTTTGGGTAAATGCAGCAGTTAATCTTTACTTAAAGAGCAGCATTTGGGAGACACTTTGTGATGTAAATTGTCTGCATTCTGAGACACGAGTGATGTTGAAGTTGGCGAGAAAAGCAAGGGGACACTTCGTGATGCTTATTGAAATCCGCATGCATCTATTAGGGTCAAACCTGGGCATAATTATCCCAAGAATCCTTGGATATAGTTTGATTTTCAAGCAGACCTTGAATAAAAAAAATTATTTCAGGGTCTAACGAAAAGCATTGGCCAAAAAACTATTAAGCATTTCGCATTCTGTTATATCCCTATCGTCAACGTTAACTTGCAGGAGACCAGAAAATTACTGTTACCTTCTTAGCTTGTGGCTCAAGGCCTTGACTCAATGCAGGCCTTCTGTGCTTGATCAACCTTGTTGGCTGAAAATGTGAAACAGTTGGCATTTCATGTCATTTACACATACATGTATTTACATTATTACATTAGAATGGACTCATCCCACAATTTGAATTTTTGGGAATGGCCGTGACTGTATACAGTAGGCTGTGTTATTAACCCATTGATTCTTAGGAGGGGGACTTAATATTCTGTCTAACCCCAGACAATTTTACTCATCAATGGGGGCAGTCCAGTGTAGTTCAGGTGTCAATGGGTTAAATATAGCTCTACCCTTGAGCACTTGGTATGTGTAATTCCTGGTTTAATGACGAGAAACCAAATGCAGGCCATCAGGAGATGAAAGTCAATGCCTTCTTATCAACACTAACTGCAAAATAACATTGCAGCTGAACAGTGATAGCCTAGCTGTTCCAGACTCCCAGATGATAGGGAAAGAAAAAAAAAAGCATGCCGAACATGAGTGGGGGCTTGGGTGGAGGCGCTTCCCTTCGACCCAAGCCCCCACTCGCTTTTCCCACACAGTTTTTTTCTATCTGGGAGCCTGGAACAGGCTAAACAATGATGGATATGACACTGGATCTGGTGGAATGAAACATTGTCTCTGACAACACAGGGAGTAAAAACCAAAGCAAAGCAAGGATACAGAGCTGCGAACCACACGAAACAGTCAGAGAATATCCTTTGTTAAGCCGCTTGCTAGGCTTGAGGTAAAAACACAAAAACATATGCAAAAGGCAAACTGCCTCTTTCACTGAATGACAAGTTTTTTCATGGAAATCCTTGACAATGAGGCAACCAGGCCCGGGTTGCTCGAAGCATGATTAGCGCTAACCAGCGTTAAATGCCATGGAAAGCTATAGGTTTTGATGCCTCTTAATGCACGGTTAGCACCAACCAGGCTTAATTCGAGCAACCAGCCCCAGTCTGGTACAATTATCTGTTAACAAAATTGTGTGCATACAAGGTTGAATTCTAGAATACTGAATTTAAGTAATGTTTAAAAAACAAGCAGCAGTGTTTTATCGGGGTTTAAAAACACAAGGTATAGCCAAGTGTTTTTAGACCCAATAAGACATGTGCTATGAGTTTTTTGAACGGCTTAAAAAACATTTCACAAAGAGTGTGTCCCTCTGGACTCAAAACAATGGTTCAAATCGTGAGAGGTGAATATTAGCATACAAGAAAAACAAGCTACTGATATATATGCCTTATTAGTATAAATACACAGGTGATTATACAAAATCGTGTGCTCTCATTGGCTCGCTATCTCGGATTATCACCCGATTAACACCTTGACGGACAAAATGGCTGCCAGTAGTCGTTTTGCCATTGTAAGTGAGGATGATTTTCGTGTTGAAATGTTTTTTTTTTCTCTTTTTTGAAATAATCACCTGTGTATTTATACTAAAACAATTATTCGCCTCAGGCTCAGTGATTATCGGTGAATATTCACCGATAATCACTTCGCCTTCGGCGAATAATTGTTAATTAGCAAGGCTGTTGCCAAACAGGAGCCCGGTAGCCTGGGGCTCCCAAAGAATAGCTCTGGGCGCCTTAATTTTTCACAGCAACACCTTTCACTTCATGTGTGGGGCTCCTAAGTTCTCAGCGTTTAGCTCTGAGGGCCCCTTTAAAATTTTCTTAGGCAGCAGCCTTGAATTAGTATTCTTTATATAAAGAATACTAACAAGGAGTGTTTTATCAGCCGAGGATATAAAGCTCATACACGTGACATTTTATCAGTGTTTTGATAGGCTGTTAGGCTCATGAATTATTAATGAGTTTTTAACTATCTAGAGTGACTAGAGCAGGATTTATAAAACTAAGGACAATTGTATGCATTAGTCTGCTAAACAGTGGGCTCAAGACAAGTTTGTTAGTTGATCTACTCACTGACAGTATAATTATGATAACTACATTGATAGCCTGTCCATCTTTCTATCTTTGTTTTCCAACAACATGCTGAGGTTGTTCAGTGTGATATTAATTAACTTATTCACTGCTGAGAGTGAGACTTATACACTTTAATCTGGCTGTTACGCTAACCGATTTGACTTGCTGATTGTGATGTGCTCTAGGTGTGAATGGGTTCAAAAGCATCATTCTCAATGAAAAAGCTCCATGTCAGGCAACTCGAGAAAAAAAAATTAATTCAGCTAATCCTAGCTGAATTCCAACTGTGACATCAACCTACTGTACACAAAAAATGTTACACAACTGTACATGGACTTCTTTATAATCAAATAGGAAGCAATTCCTCTAAAACTTTTTTCTTCATTGTACCAGCTTCATGGGTATACCCAGGTACAACTTGTACATGTGTATAATAATATAACAATTAAAAAAACATACAAGTAGTAATGCAGAATATATACCAAAAATGAACCCACAAATACCTGTCTTTTCTTAAAAGGCTGATGAACAATACTAGTAGACCCTTTGAGTAGTGTTTTCGTCCGCTCTGCACTTACTGGCCCTGCCTGGGTGTGATCAGATGAGGGCTGATGAAGCTTTTCCTCTATAGTGATCAAGTAACGATCACTCTCCATCTCTTCACCTGGAGCTACCTGTCAATGGAGAAACATAGCTAGAGAACTAAAAATGTGGCAAATTTGCACAGTCATCTTCATTAAGTTTACTTCATCTGTTAGACGAAATTGAAGAACCAGGAAGAGAAAACAAAAATGCATGTTTAAGCACACTCTACTAGTTTCTATAATGGCTGTTTGCTCTGCATTAGTGATGTAGTCAGGGAGTATAATATTTTGATGCTAAGCCAATCAGAAAATTGCTTGTTCTACTAGTGATTTTGTAAGTACATGTACATATAAGTATCTGCAATTATACACATAAAAGGAAAAAAAAACACAAAAGACAACTAAAAAAACAACCCATATATATGCTTTCACAAAAAGTTTATCCAAGGAAAATAAATATGAATTGATATGAAATGGAAAGTAATAACAGCAGAAACTGACCTGGTCTTTCTGTATAAAGAGAGAATCCAGAGTCTTACTTTCCTCATCACAAAGTATTGCCTGAACAGAAACCAGGTTTAAAACTCTTAGAGGGAAAAATAATACACCAACACCCTTTGATACAGTAATTATTTAAAATATATATAATATGTAATCTAACGAAGTGCCAGAGTGATGTCCTCATCGACTGTAAGAGTCCTCAATAGTTAAACTAAAGCAGAATACAAGTGGACAGATGTAGCTGGATTAAGTGGTAAGTGGTCTTGAACACTTAATTATTGCAATAAATTTATAGCCACTGCAATATTAAAATAGCAATAAATTTTCAAGACCACTTATTCAGCTACATGTATATTGTCCACTTGTAAAATATGTAACATATAATTATATATATATTTCACAGCAATCTTGAACGTCTGTTGAGTGCTCAATAGTCAAAAAACTAGAGCGTGAATATAAAGAATATAAAGAAAGTAATTGAATCAACAAATGATCTGACTAGCCATCTTATTACTAACTAGTTTCGTACCGCACAAACTGAGTGCCACACAGTTCGTGCGGTACAAAACTAGTTAGTAATAAGATGGCTAGTCACATCATTTGTTGATTCGATTACTTTCTTTATAATATATTATTATGTACTTTAACTTCTATTTCATTTTTTAACAACTTTAATTAATCATATGAAATTTAATTGACAAGGAAAATTGTCTTCCATTAGACAGACTGAAATCTGTATGTCTCGTGAACTCTCTGGAAGGAACAGGTTAAAGGGGACCAAGACATTGTTAAAGGGGACATAACTTTTTAGTGGACCCAAATGTTGCTAAAGTGTTTAAATAGGTGCATAACTTTGACTTTCTGAATCCAATTTCTTTTTAAAGGTAAATTCCCTTCAAGCTGGTGAATTAAGAATTTTTGAAAAACCATAATTGAAGACTTAAAAATTAGACATTTACCTTATGCTAGACTAGTATTTTTCCTAAATACATTTTAAACATACAATTCAATTTAAATACGTTGCAGTTTTTTTTCCTGGTTTAATTTTTTTTAAACCACAAAGTTCAAAATTTTTGAACCAGTTTAAAAGTTTTTAAACTGGTTTATTTTTGTCAACTGTTTAAAAAGGGATTTTCCCTTTTAGGGGCAAACCGGTAGTTACAAAAACCGCAGCTTGGTTTTTCGAGGTCTCACAAACAATGGGACCTTCCTTTTCTACGTTTGACTTCTCTTACCCCTCCCTGATCACCCTACTGCCTCTATCCTACCCCACCCTTCCTTCACAGATCCCTAAAGGTCCATTTAAACAGTTTCAACACTGATTTGACGAACATTCGTTCAACAAAAGTTGAATGGATGTTGGACAAATGTTGGACGCAAAAACAATTATATGTGTGGAGGCCACGCAAACACTTCCAACATTGCGCCAACAAAAGAACCAACACTTTTGCGAAATCTGATTGATTTGATTGGAACTAAGAACAAGAAACTGGTCTCTCTCATTCAGATAAAGTACGCCATATTGACTTTTGTGGCCTGTGTTTTGCATGCATGTGTTCTACATTATTATTATTGAACAGAATGTTCAAATCACTTCAACACCATTGAACATTTTCGAGAACAAAGGAAAAGTTGAAACGATAGTGAATGAATTTTAAACCGATTTAAGCTTGAATCAACACACTTTCAATAAGCAACATTTTATACGCTTTCAACAATGTTGGACAACCTGTTCAAACGCACCGATTATTTGGTTCAACAAAGTGTTGAATGCATGTTGAAAAGCAAATGTTGAAACTTTTTAAACAGGCCTGAACTCTGGATCTGCTTCCCACTCTCTTATCCCCTTGACCACACAAGCAACTCATGTGAATTCTCCGAACATCAGTGGCTTCATAGCTCAGTTGGTGAGAGCGTCACACCGGCACCACAAGGTCACGGCTTCAAATTCAGGCTTCTTTATGAAATTGCAAAAGTTGCTTTCATAACTGCGAGGATCATAGCCTCACTTGATTTCATTCTGCAGTTCAATACAAATGTACATGATTCATTTCACATGTCAGTTCATTCGCTGGACTCTGAAGAGGGAAACCATTTACCTTCGTTCCAGTGACCCTTAGAGTACCATCCTGCAAAAAATGCCAATTTTAGAGCTACTTGCTAAGGGAACTGAAAATATAGTTACGATCATGGACAAATCCCTTCGGGACACTCGCATTTATCTCACTCCAGTACAAATTTTTGGGACTTCGGGCACTTCCCCCCTTCCCCCTAATTAATGTTTGGCATAAACTGGTCCACTTTAAGTCCTGCATGCTGTTTTCACTTCATTTCCGCCAAGCAACATTAAATGGGGATGGAGGGGGGGGGGGGGGGGTAGGTTGCAAAAGATCCAGAATATGTGAAAAAGAGTGAGTTGAAAGGTAAAATGCTACAGTGTCGACCCCAAGAATTTGACCGCCCACAATTGTAGGCTGGGTCCTTTTTCCTGTTATCACTTTGTTCTAATGCTGACTATCACACATTGACCCATTGACTCCTAAGGTCCCTAGGATGCCCCCAGTTGACAAGTAAAATTGTCTGGCATTAGACAAAGTAAAATATGTTAAGTCTCACTTCCAGGTGTCAGTGGGTTGACGTAGGCGACATAATTTTTTACTGGTCAACCTATTGACTCCTCAGCCACCATAGGATGCCCCCAGTTCACAAGTAAAATCATCTCAATCAAAGGTCACCGGCATCCCACTTACTTTCTTGTCACAGGGTGCAAAGTTGTTCAAAGTGGGATTGACCTTTAATCAGGTTAAATACCATGGGTTTCACCTCAAATAACCCAGAATTGTCTCTTATCATTCTTTTTGAACAATTATACATGGAATGCAGTCTTTTCCTTGATTACTAGCAACTGTTTGTTGCATCATGTAGCAGCTTTCATGATGTATGTGGTTGACTTGACATACAAACTAAAAAACAAAGACTACATAATTTATTGAGCGAATGACTTTGACTTAAAAACAATAGAAGCTGCTTACAATACTAAACAATAGCAGGTTTTGAGAACTGATACATTACTGGGTTTGCTCCTACATGTTGTACATCTGTGTGCTTATGAATTGTACATTGTACAGTACCTGCCAGGTCTTTGCCTTTTTTGCCTTCTGGTGAGTGTATAGGACCTGAAAAAAAAAATTCTTTATTATAAATTCCTATGTAATGATAATTCAATAAGAATTATGAATGTTCACATAACTGACAATGCACTTTAAATGTCAGAGAGGAATTACCACAGTAATGTTGTGCCTCAGAGCGCAGGAAGACACATGTCCAAGGGTCTAATTTTAAAAATGTTTGGGGGAAGAATGCCCCCAGACCCCCGTTGGGGGTCAGCCCCACCAGGCCTTCCTTTACACAGGGTTCGTACACTTTTTCAGACCAAACATTGAAGGACTTTTCAAGGACTTTCAATCTCCAAACTTTGAAATTTCATTAGGACCTCTTTTTTGTTTACGTCGAAGAATTTACCCATGGAAATAGTCTGACAGTACAATTCTAGCTCATTTTCCATAACGTACATGCCACATGAAAATAATGCAAAGGAACGGGTAACCATTCTCGACCTCACAGCCTGTCGCGTTTGTATGACATGACTTGAGTGGCTGATTATTTTTATGAAGTTTTGAAAGATTAAAAAGGTGGGTCTGAAAAAATTCAAGGACTTTCAAGGACCAGGAATGAAGAGCAGAGATTTTCAAGCACTTTCAAGGCCTTGAAAATGTACTCTCAAAATTCAAGGGTTTTCAAGACGAGTACGAACCCTGTTTACATGGCGTTTGGCCATGTCTACATGTTATGAGTGAAATCTTGAGGGTAACCTGCTTCAAAACTCAATGACGGCCCTGCATGTGCAAGAACAATAGTCGGCACCATCCTTTAAAACATGAAGAAGCACTATATTAAAAGGCCTGGTGTCTCAGGCACATGCGAATGATTTGTCAGTCAACTGAGCACACGTACAGAGGAATAAAAAAGTGCAATAAAAGAGCCCCTAGAGGGAATGTGTTTGTAATATGTTACAGGATGTTATCTGTTGTTCTTTCTTTTAATCTCCGTCCCTTTTTCTTGTGCAGGAAATATCTTTGTGGAGTTCTGTCTCTTTGCCGCTGTTTGTTGGTTGCCATATTGGATGCTTGAATGACTTCGAAAAAAAGCTGAGCCTGAAGCGACCCCTCTTATAGTGTGTCTATGTTTATAGTACTGTAGGAGACTCTATCCAGTTTCAGCACTTTAAAAAAACTTAACTATTAGTCAGGATTGACTTTACAACACTGCATCACCAAGCAGCTATGTTAAGGTTTCATAGGAAGGATGTGTTCAATAGCATGACATAATAGGTTGCCATAGCAACAGACAATTTATCCAAACACACCCTATATTTTGTCTTTGAATTCTTATAAATGTATCCCAAAAACAATTAAAATATTTAAGGTGGCTCTGAATCCGCTCTTGATAATTTTTTTCCAACTTTGCATAGTTTCAGCATTAAGCCTGCTGATCACTTTCCAGAAATAAAAATAGGGGTCACTGATTTTGTTTTTGAGATATAAGTGCTTCCATACAAAATTTAGGGAGTTTTTAGATGGTTTTCCTGTTGCTATGGTGGCTTATTTTGCCATGAAATTCCAGTTATGTGAAAAGGTGTTGAGACGACAACAACAGTCTCATGAAGTTGTTGAAACTGGTTTGAGCCACCTAAAACAGGAACAAAAAACAATCTAGTAATGCCCTCTGAAAAACTTACAGTATGTCTATGTTTGATTCAGAGTGATACCCGGCCTCTTAACTTATTTGCATGACGGGCCCTAGTATCGTTTCAATCCTATCGTGCCTTCTTTGCTCTTCAAATGATGCCGCTTTGAAAAGACAAAAAGTGGCTGGTTCACCTGAAGGCGCTCCTTTTCTTTTAATAATGGTCTTTATTACCAACCACCGGTTACTCCGGTTTCCTCCCTCATCAAAATCGACTCTCAGGCAATTACATCCGGCTGCGGGCGGATACCCTCGATAGGGATAACCTCTGGTATCCTTCCCTTTCATTAAATTAAATGAATAAAGTTGGTATTATCATTATTAAATTGGTTCGCGAGAAACGCCCAAGAAAATAACGCAAAACTCACCGAATACATGACAAACTAGTTGTCCCACCTCAGTTCATAATATATTTCCAGCTAAATGTACATCATTCCATTTGCTTGTCAAAGTAGTGTTATAACATGCAACACAATGTGGGATCAAAAGTCATTTCAGATTGTAGTACACGGACAAGAGACCAATTGAATTTGCGCGGGTCGCATGGCCCAGTCCTTTTGCAACCATAACATAGCTACGAGGCTGTATGGGATTCAAGATGGCGCTGTGGGAGTACTTAACTTTTGGAAATACCGTTCTTGCGTTGGTTTTCTTGTTGATGTTGAATCAACTGATCGAGCTTTATCAGTTTAGATATATGCCACCGGGACCTCGTTTGACAAGTTTGCCTTTCATTGGAAATTTGCTGAGCTTTGATTCTGTTGCTCCTGGGAAGAGTTTTTTGGAGTCAACTTCCAGGTTATTAATCAGCTTGGTCGACTAATCTAGCTGGGTGGAGCTGGGCGGCTCTTTAGGTGTTTTTTAACTACCTCAGAACGTCACTTAGCATAGTGTCATTCCCAACCCTTCAGTTCTGTTTACAAGTGGATTTCGTACCTGGCAGTTTTTTCACAAAATCTTGGTTCTGTTGGTTCCACCAAACAAGACGAAATTCGAAAGCCTGAATTCGAGAATCAAGATGGCGGAAAGTTCGTCTGCCAAGGGAGTTGTGAGGTATTTATATCAACAGTATTTGATTATAACAAAAGACTATTCTGTCATTTCGAACAGTAGAGTTTATTGCGTTATTATCGGTTTTCTTAGAAACAATTGACTCTCGATTTCTGATTGATTTGAGAAGTTGATCGTGACTATGCATTGATTAAGGTGATTCCCTGGTTTTGCATTGTGGATTCCTACTGCGCACGATTTTTGCGTCATCAGCACGCGCACGACACCGCGGCAAAATGAGTGCGCAGGCTTGAGCCACGCGCGAATCGTTTCAACGCGCGAGGGACTGGTACCAATTAAATTTGCAATAGAAACAACAGCGCGGCAAAATGGCGGCAATTTAAATTCTCTGTGTTTGTTTTCATTTTGCGATGATAAGGACAAAACTACTTTGATAAGGTTTAAATTTTGAAGAGAGCTTCCTGAAAGACTAATCTCCCATGTGTCTTTTCAAACCAAAAAACTATACTTCAAACCAGGAGAATTTTACCTTGCATTCGAGCGATAGAGCAAAAGTACGAAGTTCGTAATTTTATTAGTCGCGATGGTCTCTGCGTTCGTAAACCTCTGGGGGAAAAACTGTGCACTGAGAAGGAAAACGCCGGCTAAACATCTTTGCAAGGGCAGAATGATAATTCCTTCTGCGAAGATGGCTTATGTTGCTCCTGTTCAATGAGGAAATCGTCTGTTTGTTTCATTGGAATCATTTGAAAGTGAGAAATAAGCTTAAGTTCTTTTCATGGCCGCATCCCACTCATTCGGCAACTTGGATAAGTCACTTACCTGCCCTCCATTCTCATATTTTACAACACTAGTTACTTTTACATGAGCGAGGCAATAAAATAAAGAAAATAAGTCTTAATGTTAAGAGAGGATCGCAAAAAAGTTTTGAAACTAAGTATAAATTTGACTCCAATGCTACTTGATGTTTCCCTTTTACTTGGAGTTTGGTAGTGGTCCATCGTTGAAAATATTTTTTCAGTATTTTTCCTGCAGCTGGCTGGTAACTGTAATTTTTTTATCCAGCTTTGTCGATCACCTTGTAGAGCCTTGCTGGGATGAGGGTGGGGAGACATGAGAATCATGATAATGAAACCATTCACCTGCATGTGTTTGGAAAATACTGATTTCACTTTTGCATGCATTGCACCAGCAAAAATCCAGCCTAAATTTTGTGTAAAGATACTGAGAGAGGAATGTAATCATACATCCAGCAAGACAAAAGGCATTCTGCTTCATACTCTAACATTTTATTGTGCACAACTGATCCAGTTTCACTACCCAATGATAGACCCACAATGGCTCTATCTGGACCCACAATGACTCTATCTGATTCCTTTTCAACAGCAACAACCACAGCAACTACTATGGTATGTGTTACCACAAAACACAATATACAGTAACTCAAATATCTCTCTAATTTTATTGTTGTAAGTACTGTATATTCATTATTAAGACTATTACAAGTAGGAGCATTCTCAGAAGTTAATATCCAAACCCATGCTCAGCAAGAGAAAGACTACAATAACATACAGCTGTATTAATGAAAGTAAGACAGTTTACTTGAATTAAAAAACCAAATTATATTTGCTTGTTCAAACATTGACTTAGAAGGTGTGGCAAGTAAATAATTATCGTCCCTTTTCTAGACAATTTTGAAGAGCTGTTTGGAAACCATCTTGTATTAATCACTGACGTGCTCACATCTGTGATGTTTAATTTGCAGTAATACTGTTGTCATCATGCAGGATCTCATGCAGGAAAAAATGAGAGATAAATAACAACCCTGGCTTTTTTCATCACAAAACCAATAAAATATTCAATGCTGAAATCCTCATCGCAATCTCTGAAAACAATCTGGAATGTTGCTTGCCATGCATGGTTTGACCAGATCAGCACACACACACGCCAGGAAGAGTTTTAGACTTAAGCACTGGAATAAGAATACATGACATGTTTAAGAAACAACAGGAAACTGATCAAAGTAAAGCAATAATATTATTATTTCTTGGTCATTTTCATGCACAGATGTCACTTAAGATACTTGAAAAAAACATGGAAATCTGTGCCCTATTTGTAAAGATCCCTTTATAAAAAAACTAAACAACTTAACTGACTCCCTTAATAAGAGGTTTTGTCTAACAATACAGGTAAAAACAGTTGCTCACATCTTGAAAGTAATGACAGTCAAAATGACAGCCAGCCAGATATCAACACTTTTCACAAGATTTCTTCAGGTCAGATGACTGGGACAATGAAATCAACAGAAATCTAGAGATCAATTAAATTTAATCATAC
>NW_027180270.1:0-357 GCF_036669925.1 Montipora capricornis | reverse complement strand
CTGCTAGTATTAAGTTGATGTTGTTCACAATTGATGCCATAATTTTGGCCACAAAATTATATGCACCCGAATTGGGTGCATTAGAGGGCCCGCAGGAGCCCGCATAAAAAGAAAAGACCCTGCCGCTAATTTTGGCCTAGATCGCGATAATGTTGGCCAAAAGTGCCTTTAGGGCATTCGCACACGCGCGTATAAAAGATCGCGACTTATAATGTGCACCCTTCGGGTGCACATATGGGGCACCCTTTAGGGTGCCCCATTATAATGGGTACCCTACGGGTACCCATATGCACCCCTACGGGGTGCATTACAGGAGCCGGGAGCCCGAAGGGCGGACGAGCGACTACGAAAAGAAAA
>NW_027180269.1:25000-38589 GCF_036669925.1 Montipora capricornis | reverse complement strand
AGGATGGCAGGCTCCAGGTCTTGCCGACAATGATCTCTTAGAGGTCAATGTAGTTGAAAAACAACATGAATACTGATTGCGACATTTAGAAACGAAATCTCAAGAACAGTTTTTTTGCCACTTACATTAGATCCTGTTCTAGTACACTTGGTTTGTGGTCCCTCGTTCCTATATGTATTTCGCTAGCTGCATTACAAGGCACTACTTTGAGTGGCCAGGTGACTGAAAGGCTCCTCGGTGGGTGCTGTGGGGGGGTGAGGGGAGGGGGGGCGCAGACGGAGGGGTAAACTTTGCAGTAAAACTGGGAACAGAAGAATGCCAGTTTTTCGCAAATTTGAAGGCTATAAAAAGGACAGGGATAATAGTTATAAAAAGGAAAAAAATGGCGCGCAAATGCGTTTCAAACAGGTGCAAAGATTCATTTTAGCAAAAAGGATATTTGGGGTCTGTCAGGGGCACTTTAAAGACAACACTGGAATCACCGCTGTATTTTAAAAATTGACGAAAACTGACTTGAGGCAAGTGCCTCGGTTTGGCCTCATACTGGCTCACGGCACTTGTTCTTGACACTGGTCCAGAGTCTTTTGATTCATAAAGTTCGGTTCACGGAACTTTAGGAAACTTTATTAGTATGATTAATGGGCCGATGGCAATCAAAGCGCCCTCTGAACGATGAAATTTTGCTTTGAAATTGTCCGTATGAAGAATTTGAGACCAGTGAAAGTCATTGCAACACTTTGTTAGAAGAATGTATAAATGGGACGATTATGGTGGGGCTCAATGGAAAGTTTTACTTACAAGACACGGTGGTACGAGAAGGTAACGCTTAACTTGACCGGGCATTTGCTCGGTCGAAGGCTGACAACCCATATCAGAATACTAGTAATGTGCTTCGGGTTGGAAGAGGTTCCTCCCAACAAAACAATCCCAATACTTCACATCTGGTCGACAACTACTGGTGTGATGAGAAAAAATATAAGTAATACCAAAGCTAATCTCGCCCGATGCCCTCTTTGCTATGAAAAATATTGGGAAGAAAATTTTTTTAGGCGAAACAAGGTGTGTATTGAAAAGCATATAGTTGAATGAAGTAGATCTCTCGCAGCTAATTATAAAGATCACTTATTCATATGATATTTGCGTCGTTGACTCTTGTTGAGAGGACAAGTGTGTGGATGCCTTAAGAGATGCAACCAACTGTTGTGTTGTTTACAGCTGTGTTGTTGTATGTATTTATTGGGATCGTGGCTTTAGGTCACGGGCGTTTCCCGGCTCACGGCAGGTGAATAACACCCCGATTCTTATTAGCGCTTTTGCACTGTTGAATGATTAACAAACTTGACTAAACTAATCTTGACTTGAAAATTCCCCCAAAAAAAACAATTTCACGAAGAGGTCAAGTTATTCGAGTTAACAATAAAAAATTTGTTGGTAACCTTGCTTTTTAAAGTTCGCATTGCTCGGATAACTGGATAAAATCTAATGCAAACAAACATTCTTTATTTAAGATCGTATTGAATACTTTCTTCTCTTTAAAAAGAAACCGCCTAATAGCAAATATTGGAAAATGAACCGTGAAGTAAACAGACTCAAACCAGAAAAACAAACATTGTATAAACATAGCATCCTGCCTTCGGGGAGAATCAGTCTGTCTGTCACTGTATCAAAAGACACAAAGTAAGATAAGGCGTAGACTAAACTTTTGCCGCTTGTTTTCCCATGAGAAGTTGAAATATTTACATATAAATAAGACTTGAAATTTTTTTAAGGCATTAGAATGTTACAGTTTAAAAAAAATCCGATAATAAATCGCGAGAGGCCCATTTGCATGTCCCGACACGAACGTTTGTAAATGTGGTGTTGGGTTGTACATTTGAAGAAAAAGGTGAATGGCTTATAGAAAAACGTTATTCACTGGCTTAAAGCGTGTATGGTCTCTAATCGCGTAGGTCGGAAACCTTTTTAACGGCTGAAAGGAAAAACTATCTTTAAGACTTAATGCAAGTAAAATTGCAAATTTGGCGATCAGTTTTGAAGCTCTTCTATACAGTTCATACAAAAGATCTCGCGAAACTTTTAAAGACAAGCAGAAGTCCGAATGCCGGAGTTTTACTTTAAAATGGCGTACTTACCGATGAAAGGGACTTCAGTTTGCGTAGTTTAACTGTGGCTTTGCCTTTGCTATCGACAAAAATGCTTGGCAACCCTGAGACACGAGGGTTGAGTTCTGATGACGGGCGCCAAGAAGAGTAGTACGCTTTTACTGAGTATTAAAGCTGACGTCAGAAAACATACCTAAAATATCTTTCGTCTGGAAAGCACAAAAGGGGGCAATAACTGGAGCAATTAACGTCATTCAACGTCTGAAACTGCCGACATAATTTTTCAAGTGCTTTGAGTGGCGTTCTTAGGAATTGTATTCTCAGGAAAAAATTCATCATTAAAGAGACCGCTCCTGGCACAACAATTCTTAGTCAACATTTATTCAAATTTTGTTAGGCTGGATTGGTAAAGTAAAGATTACATAAAATGATTATTTTCCCTTGTATAGCATTTGCAATTCAGGCAATGGAAATTCAGTTTGATCAGTTTTAGAACAGGCCATGCGTGCACGAGCTGATGGGAAGTCCGCACGACATTAGATTGCACAAATCGTGCAAGGTTAAGGAACACAAGATTATTTGATTAAGAAAGTAAATATCTCACAAGCCATCTATCATCGCCTCCCATCAAAACAAACGAGTGTTTTAGAGGGTCTGACTCTATTTTAGTTTTATTTGCGATGCGCGCGCTAATATGTTTTTCACGAGGTCGTGCTCCGTGTGGGATTTTTTGAAAAAAATATGTTTTCCCGGAACAATCTTGAAATTTTTCACAGCCTCGATATTAACCTTAAGAGCACGTTCTTCTTTTAAATTCCACCAGACCAATATAGAACCACTTAGGCTAAACGATTGGAATATTTAGACTGTCTAACTATTCCTGTTGTACACGCTATTACTCGCTCATACAAGCGCACAAGGACAGTCCCCTTGACTCCCTTACTTTGGTATTCTTCCCACTTGAAGTCGATCTGCACTGAGTATATTTAATTTTCCGCCTCTTTCAAAGGGGAAGGCACGCAACTCGGGCATTTCAGCGACCATTAATCAAGTTCTTATTTCCTGTAATGGAGTTGAAGCGATTCAAACAATCCTAACTGATCCGCGAAAGCTATTTTCCACCGAGGGAATTAGCGATAAAAGGGATCATCATTCTCCTATTTACCAAAATTGTAAATAGGACAACTCTTAGTTACAAAGAATATAATCCAATCTGTTCATACTTCAGATGAACCCAGCAACGACCGTAGATAAATAGCTGAAAATTTCTTTCCATAATACATTAATCAGTTGGCAGTGTTGCATTTGGCAGATCGTAAACAGGTCATTGTTTTTCCTACAATTAGTTTAACTGTGCACCCACTCCTCCTAACTAACAGCCGCCTTGAACAAGGTCTTAGCTTTGTATCACATGGATGAGGAAATGTTTCCGGCTATGATAATGAAAGAAAATGGAAGATTCAAAGTGAGGCGGAGATATAAGGATGAGGGAGTTTTCTGAGAAGAAAGCGCATTGCAATCTTCATCCGAAGTATTGGGCTAACCGGATCGAATCAATTTGATTTTCTTGGTATTGTTGATAAATTAACGCTAGATTTAGACTTATTGGGTACTTTTGTTAGTGAAATTCATCAAAGGTCAAAGTCAACTTTTACCCTTTTCATTACTTTAAGAGGATCTGCAATTTAATGCTATAGAAAGATGGAAACAGCCTTGATTGTGGAAAACCTGTTTTCTTTTAGAACCATTTAGTTGATTATTCTGGCACTTATTCGCGCAAAACGCTTTTACAGCCGAGACTAGTGAAACACGGATTTTATGTTTCAACAGCTAAAACCTAATTCCACTTTCCTTGCACATTTAGAACCACTAAAGTACTCGGCGGCGGCTACTTGAAACAATATTACTTTTCGTGATTAATTAAGATCCTTAACTTCGATATCGCTTTACCCAAAGTGTCCAGCTAGTAGTTTCCAGCATGTTATGAAAAATGACAGCAAATCTGCTGCATACGTTTTCTTTGAGCAATATCCTATTAAGTCAAACCTAAGAAATGCGAGATGTTTTTGCGACGCGCAATAGAAGAGATAAAGAGAAAGCTGACAAGTTATGCTGTCAAACCGCCCACAACTTTATTGTTACCACATTTTGCGAAACTCGAACTAGAAAATAAAATAATTATCATTTGTTCATAAACATGAACAAAGCCATTCTACGAAAACTATTATTAAGGAAACTTCTGACCATCAAATTAAAATAAAACAAAAACCTTGGTGTTTGTGTTGTGGGGGTTGGGCTTAACCCTAAATCCGCCCGACATAGAAGGCTCATTTCATGACAAAGTCATGATAAAGTACTATTACTCAAATGAACATTTTGAGATGATGTGTTTGGTCTTTAGGTCCCTATCTTGAGACAACGACGTCAACTGCACTAGTAACTGGGGCGCTGGCTCAACAAACTTTGTGACGAATCACAAATAGACGCTCAGCGAACCAAACATGATTTCAAAAAAACACACACTTGCACCCGGAGACGGTGCTCGACAAAACTGGAAGACGTACCCTTGGTATTCATCTGGTATTGATCTTTTGTGCACCACATAATATTGTAACACACGCGCTGTAGTTTGAGCGGCGTTTGAGCCTTGGGGATGCGAATTGATCCGCTCTATTTGCATCATCTGCCCGTCTTACACTGCAATCTTAATTAACCCTTTCACTCCCAATAGTGCCACTTATAGATTTTACTCTGTCTAACGCCAGACGATTTCACTCGTCAATGGGGAACCCCACGGGGCTGAAAGGGTTAACAGCTTTTCGATCACCTCAAAATAAGCACTAATCGGTATGGAAAGATGAAAAACCATGTTTGCAACAATTTTTTATTCACTGTTTTCAATCCACACTTTGTCAGTTTTCTTTTTACATAAAAAGCTGAAAGGCAGCGTCAATTGCATCATTTAAAAATATACTTCGTGATATTTTCGACTTAATAAATGATAATTTTCAACACTAAAGCAAATGAAACGTTATTTTCTCAATACAAAAGAAAGGATTCTGTTAAATGTTTGCGAATTTTTGTGTAGAAAATAAGGAAAATAGAAACCTATGAAAAAGGGTAAAAAGTATTCTTCTAACTGAAGGAGTAGTGTTAAGTAGTTGAGACTTTTCATTTAAATTAGATATACCTACCAGTGCAATAAAGTGCCAACGAGGAGAAATTACGGCTCAGCAGGGTTTGGAAATGATAATCACATGATGTTGCATGCCACATCTATATTACAAACAATAAAATACTGGCCGAGTGAACTTTGATCTTTGATAGCCTTCGTTCGTTTTGTTGACGAATAAACACGCTGTTTCAGTGAGTAAAAGCTGTGAATTATTCGCTTCAAATTTCGTAACTGATAAACCGTTCGACAAATGGCATGCTAACCTAGCTGGTCGAGTGAAGTATTCGTTCTGGCACGCTGGCCGAGCTATTAGGGATCTTAAGATCTACGACGGCGACTTCAACGAAAATGTCACCACGAAATATCACTTTGCTTTATCGTAATTCTTTCGCGGTTATTCTTTCTCGTTCACTTCTTTCAATTTGGGCGAAGTGTCCTCAAAATAAATTGGTACGAGCAGTTACAAAGTGAAAATAGAGAATGAAAGATTCTCTGTTGCATGCTCACTTTGTCGTCAAAAGCTCAAATTTGGTAATTCCACGTCGTCCTTTTGCGGAGTACCGCAAAAATCCGTCCTAAATTCCTGCAGCACTATTATTTATGCTCTTTGAATCAATGATATCATTGTTTTGTGGCGTTGTTGTTGCCATCGCCGTCGTAAAATCTTAACTGAACTCCCTATTGCACTGTCTTTGAGTTCAGTCTGTGGACAAGTGGACACACTGGTTCGATATTCGATCTTCTCTCGATTTTTTGATACCAAATACAATTACTTGAAATAACCACTCCCTCTATAAAGATTATTCACAGTTAAATACACAAAACTAAAGGAATGAAAAGCAAAAACCAAGTCTCTTTCGAAGCAAATCTTATCAAGAACCCTCCATGTCTCTCACTTGGTTCACGTGCGTTCGTTTTGCAGTTGAGCAATGGTGAAATGACCTAACCGGACATATATTCTGATTGGCTCCCTATAATATACGCTTTCTGATTGGTTCAAATCGCAAATACATTACATTTTTGCAGCCATCTCTTGGTTCTGCCTACCAGCAAACCTCGCACGGCTCGATGTTCTGCTGTCTCATCAGCTTCGCGTCTTCGCTCGAATGACTCGCTGGCCGTGAATTACAATTACAGTGATAATTTTAAGTTAACGTCACTGTCTGGGGTGCCTTTGGCACGCAGCAAGTGCAGTTTACATCAGCTTAGGGTTAGATAGCACAGCGCAGCTTATTACAAAAGTCAAATGTAAATGATTGAAAGGTCAAAAATTCATCTTTAGCTCTCCTATAACTGGGCTTGAATAATCCAAAACACATTAAGCGTCATAAGCTGAACTTAACTTATATTGACCAGTACATGTAAGTGCGTTAGGACATTCTGTCATTGCGGATCGTAACATTTTTTTGTCACATGACTCGGTCTTTAGGCTTCCCTGTTTTCTTGGACCGTTATCTGAAAACCCTTGTGGGCACCCTCTCCTATATAGAAGAATATGCGTCGTTTTGCACTGGCTGGCTTTTTTGTAATCTGAATTTTCTCAGCTCTAACTGGAAGCGATATTGTCTGTACGATCGCTGGATTATTGTGGCTGCGCGAATTTCTTGAATCCTTTTTAAAGTCGTGCTTTCCGTTTGCGTCTTCGCGCGTTTTGGGAACGCACTGATGAAGTGATGTTCCATTCTAGATTTCATTAAAGTAAAAGCAACCGATTCGTCCTCCTCAATTTCACCAATAACTCTTCTGACCAAAGCTTGCATGACATCGAAGCAATGAATTTTATCTCCTTTCTTTATAGGAATATTCAAATGAATGCATGCAAATTTATTAGGCTGAGGAATTCTTAACGGTGGTTCGAGATTGTCGACAAAGTCAGACAACTGAGAATAAAAATGTATTGAGTTGCGTCTGGATCATAGCGCTCCCAAAGCGAATAAAACATTTCCAGATCATCATCTGTAATTCCAACTTCATCCTGCTGATGTGCTTGGCTGAGGTTTTCCAAAATAATGGCTATATACATGTTGATGATGATCAAGAAGGTTAGAAGTATAAAAGAGATAGAGTACACGGTCGCAAGCCATGGTGTCCCACAGTTCCCGTTGGGTTGTCCCTGGTAATGCTGGTCGCAGTCCGGTGGTTGAATCAATAGTGGCTCCAGAACATCGTTCCACCCCGCTGAGGTTGAAAGTCGAAATAACAATAACATACTGTTCCCGAACGTCTCAAAATTCACTACATCATCCAGCGCTCCTGTCTTTTTCACATAACCAAATGAAGACATTCCAATGATGGCGTAAATGAACATAACAAGAAACAATAAGGCACCAATATTGAACAATGCTGGCAGAGAAATAACAAGAGCGAAAAGAAGGCGGCGAATCCCGCGGGCACCTTTATAAAACCGCAGCAATCTGCCAATTCTAAAGACACGGGCAACGCGGAATAAGCTTGGTGTGACAATAAACTTATAGTCAAGATGTTCCATAATGATTCCTGAGAATAAACAGAAAAATTCTGTAAGAAAAACAATCTAAAGCCAACTGAAACAGCAAAAATAAGATCATTTATCTGAGACTTCAGTGTATGCTGGACCCTAAAAAAGTGCTGAAACCCTTTCAGACAACGACATAAAATAAAAGGTCATATGCAAATGTTAACCGATAGAAAATGGCAATTTTGGAATACTATTGAATTTTCCAATCAGAATATGCGATTCAGTGTCGTTATTGGCTTTGAAGACAAGATTACTAACGTGAAAATGTTTATTATGATAGGGCGTTTAATAAGGAGATAGTTCTTGTATTGAAAAAAGGCCCACATGAGCTGCCTATTCCCAAACGCGAATCAAACTGAAACGAACTTACAGGACATTCAGGAAAAATATATTGTATCATTGTTTTTTTGAGTAATGGAAAGATCATGAGCAACAAATCACTATTTGCATTTCAAGTAACTAATGGCATTGCATCAAAAAAACAAAACAAAAAAAAAACAAGAAAAATATCAGGATCAGCAAACGACTATTCGTTATGAAATAGCTTCTCGGTGCAACGGAAAGCTTCTCTTATAGATAGAATAGAAAAGTTTTTTTTACCAAACATACGGTGTGATACGTACTGATGATTTCAGTTGTCCATTGGTGTTTACTCATTTTTATTTATTATCGTTTTCATGTTCAACACGAAGTGTTACAACTCGATATGAGCTGTAGCGCTGAACGGTTCTCAGGTGTCTTACTTCATACGGCGGTCATTTTGTTTAAATAATCGTATTTATTGACCAGTGTTGTGCGTCGATTAGGCAATACAGTGAAAACATTGCGGTGAGCTAGGGAAGAGATTTCTCCCACACACGAAAAAAAATGTTTAGAGTACGGTATCTGTAGGAAAAAGCACTTGACGACACATCCTGGATGAACATTTCCGTTAAAATGCTTAGGTGCAAAGAGGCTATTAAGCCAACAAAGCTGTTAAAAAACCTGTGATTAGTTCCACTTTTGAAGCTGACATTTAAGTCGGCGACCGATCTTACAAATTTACCAGGAGTGAAAGGGTGGACGGAATCTAACTGCTTTGTAGGCTCTTATTCTACTTTTCATCCTTGTGTTTGACACTCAGTTTTTTAGTTATTAAAATGAGTGCTAGCCGCTCTTTCAAATCAGATGAAAACTCTCTGTTGTCTTTCATGCCTTTCATGGATTGATATTAAAAGACCGCTAGCATTGGTCCAATATGTACCTTATATAATCACCTTCATCACTCCTATCTGTGGATTACAAAAATACACTAATTTTCTGCTTTTAATGGCTTTAATTACCTATATAAAAATTTTAAATAATCCCAAAATTTTCGAGCAGTTCAATATCTTCGGAGAGAGATTTAATTGTTATCGTCCCGTGACTCTGTTTTGAACGTTTAAATTACACTTTTCCACATCCGGTGGGTCTTCACCTGTTTAGAATGTTTTAAAACAGTCTAATATTTTATGCTGTAGATTTTACGGTTTGCAATTGAACAGTAAAAGAATTTAAAATGTTGGCCTCTCTTTGAAAGTGACAAAACAACGATATGACGTCACTGGACGTTATGTTTGCGTAGATATTTTGGGGGTATTAAATGAGCAACTAAATCGTACATTAGTTTGAAACTACCCCGTTTTATAGGCATGTACTAAAACCCGAAACACCGAAACGAAACCATCGGAACGAAAGCACCGGAACCATCGAAACACCGAAACAGCTATCGAAACAGCCAAAATGACCATGCAGATCGCGAGATTTCCTGAAATTCTTTCACTCGTGATGTAGTTTCACTGTAAGTAAAATTAGTCGTTTTGTGCAAAGTTGTTCCTTTCTACACAAGCACACAATAGACTTGGTAAATTCAGTCTCCGCCATTAACTATCTCTTCGAAATGCAAATTCATTTCAATAATACAATAATTTACAAATGCGTTAACATTCTTTTATCATAACTGTGTCGACACCTCGTATTTTTGTTTGTTGCCTTGGTCTTTGCAATGTTCCAACCTCGTTTTCACTTGCTCGCCGTGTGCGCATCATTGCTTGACATAGTTAATAAAGGAAAAATAATGAAATGAAAGAATCTTCTGGTGTGCTTAGGGAATCTGCAAAGATTGTTAGTAAAGAGCAACTGAATCAGGAAACTTAAAGGAAACCATTCGAGAAATTATTATAAGCGACAATCAGCCCGGAGGTCAAATTTTAAACTGCAATCGAGTCACTTTCGATGGTTTTGTTCAAGTTTTTATAGCTGTTTCGTGTGTTCCGGTGGTTTCGTTTCGATGGTTTCGTTCCGTTGTTTCGGTGGTTTTGTTCCGGTGTTTCCATGGTTTCGGCGGTTCCGGTGGTTTCTGTGGTTTCGTTCCGATGGTTTCGTTTCGGTGTTTCGGGTTTTAGTACATGCCCGTTTTATATCCACTTCGACTTAAAGTAATGAGAATGGATGGAATCAAGTTTGTTTCAATAAGGATCATGCATGCAAAACAAATCTCAAGGGATTAGTATTCTATTCCGCAAATATGCCCAAAAGAATGCTCCGAAAGTGATATCCAGACAATATGTGATTTATGGTTCTATTGCATGTTCTAGTCTCCATCAGCCGTAATCCTAGGTTAAGCCGGGTTACACGTGCACAAAACTGAGCTGTTTTGATCTTCTCGAATTTCTTATTTCTTATCTCAGCAATATCGTACATTACTTATTTTTCTGCTAACGCGTAGTTAAATAAAAAAAAAAATGCAAAAATATTTCATGGAATAACTGTCAAAACAATGACGCACGTCTTATTTACCGTTGGAGGTTAAGGTCGGGGGATGACTGAGCAATTTTTTGAGAGCAGCCTCACAAACATTTCTTGAAACAACACTGGGGTTAAAGTTGTTGTCAATTCAAGCGATAAACTTGAAATCCGTACATCCTCAAGTTTTAATTATACACGAAATTGTATCAAATTTACGTGGTCTTCCTGCGGAAGTAGTGTGAAGTTCTGTTCAGTCTGTTCGTCACGTTCATGGCTCTCCTTCCGGCGATCCTTAACCCTGCTTCACGCGAAGAATAGCGATGACGTTCATTTGATCCAGGTTACACTGAGCTCATTTGAATCACTTGGTCGAGTGGGAGGCAATTTGACTGACGTAACAAAGACGAAAGATCGCTGAATATACGTCAGAAATTTCTAAATGAAGCTAGTCTCTCTACAACATTCAAGATACACATTCTTCTCCTGCGAAACTAAAATCGTTATCTACATGATTCAATGTAACAGATGTAATCTGCAGTACATTGAAGAAACTAAACGACGTTTAATTCAAGGACCGCTTTAATGAACACCGCCGCACTTTAGATAACCCTAACACTAAATACCACTAGTCGCAGAACATTTTCTCTCTTCTCCCCACAACATTTCTAACGACATGCAATTAATTCCCATCGAAATAATATTTTCCAATAGAGACTCAACCCGCAAGGCCAGGGAAGCCTTTTTAATTTCAAGTTGATGAGGACTTCTACTCATTTTTTGGTTATATATATATGATATATATATGTACATAGAAGCAAACCAATGTTAACTCTCATTGTACCTAAAGCCGAAACATAGTACATTACTAAATCAAATCTATGTTGTATTGGCTCTTTCTCCAATATTTAGTGTCTCAAAATTTCCGACGAGTATCCCAACCCCTTCATATGCGAAGTCCTCTTCTTGAGAAAGATTTGTGATCTGACGTTTTCGAGCGATAGCCCGTCGTCAGATGCTATTTATTATGCTTCAGTGGGCTTATACACTAAAAGCCCCTTTGATTTATCACTGCCAGGCCGGGTACTTATGTTGCACGTAAAATCCGTTCTCAGCTTGAATCAGTTTTAACACCCTCTAAAAAGGATTCGTACACCTTCTCTCCTCAAGCTCTGTCTTACCCATCTCAACACATCTTCTTAATCTTTGGTATCATCTTATCGGTTTATGTATTCATACACTAATTAACTCAGTCTCAACAACATATTAAGGGAACAAAGAACTGTACTTTGAATTTACCGTTACTCGAGCTCGCACCCTCCAGATTTGTAGTACTGTGTCTTCACCACTACACTACAACGACGAACATACTCAACCCAACACATTTGTTTTCATTATTTACTTTTCAATTAATATCAATGTATAATAACCAAAACTAATCTTAACCTGACCCTAATTTTTCTCTAGGCTTAATTTAGGTTCCAAAAAAGTTTCTTCAATCCATCTGAGTGCGTATTCAACCTAGGTAAAATGAGGATCAACAATTTAACCTAGGTTAAAACGGATTCAACCTGAGACCGGATTTTACCGGCGGACAGATCTCAACACGTACAGTGGGACCTCCGTTCCCTACTCACCGGCTTTGCACTGATCCTATGGACTTTATACCGGAACACTTAATGGTTATGAGACCGGGTCTAAGAGACTGTTGAAAGTCTAAACATTTACAGATGAGAATTACAAAGGTAGCACTTTTTCCTCTATTATTTTAAGACCCCGAGTGTCGGTCTGGCCGAGCCCGTGACTGCTCCCGCGTGGTAGTCCAATGCTCTGATTAATTGATTCACTCTTCTTGAATGCGAGGATACCGCTGCTTATCGCATGATAACATGACATTTTTAGGGAAAATCCACACTAAAATTGGACAAAGTAGATGATGCTTCTTAATGGTATTTTTATTTTTTGGTTTCGAAAACATACAAATATTTTGTCGACGCGAGACTTCAGACCTCCAACACTGACCTTTCTCAGTATGTGGTCCGATCCAAGGAGAGCAGACTTTTGAAGTGTTCTGTGAAGCCAATCTACTCTAAGAGTCCCGTCAACTTCTTTGGTATAGAGTGCAATGCTCCAACTAGCACTGACACAATTTTCGTCTTTGTCTATCATAACTTTCCCATCTCCCTTGACAGATCTTACAAGATCTGGCAAGGGAGATGGGAAAGTTATGAAAGACAAAGACGAAAATTGTGTCAGTGCTAGTTGGAGCATTGCACTTAGAGCATAGAAAAACGCAAGAAATATTATCTTTTCTATCACTTTCACGGGTACAACCTTACTATCAGCAGGGACAGAAATGTCCACAATGATGGTATGCCTCTCCTTCTTTCTTTGAATAACAATATCTGGTCTCCGGGTTATTACTATTATTATTTATTACTATTATTATTGTTATGGTTAATAAAATGACTTTCTTACCTATAATGCTCAGGATGACGATGGTAAAGTCGAAGATATTCCACGATTGCTTGAAAAAATGCAGGCGTAAAGCTACAATCCTGGCAATTGCCTCCAAGGTAAAAATGGCTGTGAATACCAGATTTATTATATGTGAAGACCCGACAAAACACAGGATCGCAGTTAAGGAATTCAACAACAACAAAAAGTAAAACTGTCGGTATCTGTAAAACACACCACGCAGTCTATTTATTTTGTTTTTTGGGATGAACACATCACATAAAATCAGATGGAGATTATCACTGAGTCGTAAACTGAAATCGAAACGTTATTAGACAGAAATGAAAAGAAAATTACAAAATAGGTACGTCGGAGAAGGAGGTTGGGAAATCCAGTATTTTGCACAGCATAACGGTCGGTGATAATTAAGGATATAAGTTTGTGTTGCCGAGTTTAGAAAGACATACTTGCAATAAACACACCGAAAAAATCCAATTGCATGGAACTTGAAAAGCAGCTCATTTGGCTATTTTTAAAACAAGGTAGATGTCCACAATCCGGGAGCACCGAAATGAGAAATACAATTGGTCAGAGA
>NW_027180269.1:12500-15000 GCF_036669925.1 Montipora capricornis | reverse complement strand
GAAATTATAATCACCAGTATCAACCAATCAAAGTAGCGATGCTCAACAAACTTCTTGATGTTGTGACGCATGCTCCTCCATTTTCGATATCCACGGGATTCTTTCCAGGTTGCAATGCAACTACACGTGCAGAATTTCATCCAGCAAGGACAACATTCCTGAACCTCACTCATTGCTGGATCCCCAACAGTGGGTGCATCAGAAGGGTACGACCGTACGCTCCTCCGTGGGCTTGGGGATGGTGCAGATGTACGAGCCAAGTTAAGAACGGTGCTGGATGCATTAGAATCCTTATTTGCTGCTTCAATGGCGATGGACAGCTAAATAAATGACATTAAAAAACAGGTAAATGAACCACGTTCAATTCATACAATGCCATGTGTTTTCCTTTAGCGTTGGTTTCAAGTCGCAGACTTTTACATAGGTAAGACTAAACGACGTTTGCATAACCGCGAAAACGATCATTTTAATAGGAGCTGTCGATGGAAACATTAGAACCTCTGCTATTGCTGGTCACGCAAACTGTTATCAGCATCCCGAGCAACATAACTAAATCAGTATTATACTGCAGAGAACGACCCACTAGACTGGCCAATCGTTGGGCGCAATTTATCTGAGAGATCATGAAAGAATGTAGCATGGACTTTACTTGTCCTTTCCAAGTCTGTTCAGCCAAAAACATCAAGCCGCGAGTCCAAACTTAAGATGAAAACATTTTCATACTTACTCTTTTCATAGTGGCTCTGTTTAATTTCCCTTTCTTTTGAAATGCAGTCACTGCATTCAACAATGCCGTAGATCCTGGTAGAACATCTAATGGAAATGACAGCAAGAACATTCTAACAGTTCGAGGAGAATTTCATAGTGCAATTTACCGTGGACAGCTACAGAGACAGTGTTTAGCCTCAGTCTTTTAGTCTTTTAATGAGCAGCAAGATCATGCATTCTCGGACTACTTGCAAGCAAGCACGGGTGCTACAGTATAATGCATCAATCAATTCCAGCGGTGCCCATCCCTCCCCCCTCCCCCCGGGCAAAAGCGGGGCATTTGCTCAAGTTGTCGGTCCCGGGGGTGGGGCATTCGCAATTTTATCGCGGCCCAGGGGATGAGCATTAGCCTACCCCGGGGCGACCCCCGGGCATTTGACACACGTGTTTTCGAATTAACATGCATGGAAGAGATAATCGGAGAAGACGAGGCCTTCGTTAAAGACTGGCTTGTCCGTCACGGACTCGAAAAACTTGTGGATGTTTTTAAAGATATCTTCATTTATACTTGTAAGCATATGAATATATAAAAGCGACAAGGTGAACAAATATCACAAAACAATCACTGACGTGAAGATTGCGTAAACACGACTACTTCGCATTTCGCATTCAAAACTAGCCTAGCAATTTTTAAATTCATGAAAGTGGAGTTAAAATACAGAAGGTTTGCGAATTCAAATGATGCGATCTTCAAGGCAAATCTTGCGAGCTTAAAATGCGATTCATCATCATTTAAAATGTCTTGATTCTTCAAGGCGACGATCCCGGGGACGTGGCATTTGCCCTCTTTCTTCGTCCCCACCCCGGGGCATTTAGACAGCTTATGTGTCCCCACCCGGGGAATTTGCCCATTTTTTTAAAAAAAAAGCTAATGCCCGGGGGTTAGCGCGGGGGGGGGGGGGGGGGAGATGGGCACTGCTGGAATTGACAGATGCATAATGGAGAGTGTATACTACAGGTTGCAGGTCATTGTTACACCACACAACCCAAACCTTTACTAATGCTAACATCAGGTAATGTTTAAGCCTAAGGTTAGCATTTTGTAAAGGTTTTGGTTGTTTCAGTTAGGGTAAAACAATGACCTGCCACCTGCAACCTGCACTTCACAACCTCCGGCTGTATATTAAATGCAGATAAATGGAACTTCTGAGAGCTGAGAGCGTGATTCTAAACAAACCATGCATGTTTATTTGAAGATCGTTGTTGAAAGAAGTTCGGGGAAATATGAAAGTACATGAAAAAGGACATACATAGCTAACAATAATAAACGATATCTAACTAAAGAAAACGTATTTTTGGAATTATTTGCCATGTTTTTCAAGGAGCGCGATTTAAAGAAAATGTAGCATAATTTGGCCAAAAAACGAGCTGTGCTACGAGCATAAACTATAAAAGCCTACCCTCTTGTACTCTGGCATTGCACCAAAACAGTAAGAAATTGTTCAACTCTTTAATTCTTCCGTTTCAGTCTAATTGGTGACCCATTAGTCGTTGTGCTTTCTGTCTGCCAGACAGAATTTTTATTACTTAATTCCAATGAGTCAGCGGATATTCAAAATCAATCAATCAAATTAATCAAGTAAAGCAATCGTAACACACGTATAAGCAAGTGACAAATTCTCCTGGCCTCCTTTTTAGCTCCGACTGGCTGAATCACACTAAAAGCAACACAGTAGCACTATGTGAAAATTGGACCAAAACAGATTCCACGAGACAACACCTTTTCTGCTAT